>NC_068989.1:96092856-96103086 GCF_001194135.2 Octopus bimaculoides
AAACTCTGCCAAATTAGATTGGAGCCTGGTGTTGTCATCCGGTTTCACCAGTCCTCAGTCAAATCGTCCAACCCATGCTAGCATGGAAAGCGGACGTTAAACGATGATGATGATGATATATATATATGTGTGTGTGTGTGTGTGTGTGTGTGTGTGTGTGTGTGTGTGTGTGTGTGTGTATGCATAAAAATCTATGCATGTGCATGCGTATATGTTTGTGAAGTTGCTATTTGTGAATCCAGGTGTCCAGTCAGCTTAATGAGCAATTCATTGATTTAGCGTACAAAGTGGTTGAATATTCCATAGACCTATGTACTCCTAATGTAATTTGTAATGAGAATCACTATAACAGAGTGTCATGGATGCTAGGCATATCTCTTACTGGTGCTGTTCATCTGATAGACTTGAACAGTTTCTCTCTCCTCCTTGTCTTTCTTAAGGCTGAAGTTTACCTAAAGCTATGATGCCAATCAGTGGGACTGAACCGAGGAATTTATTCTGGGTTGTAAAGCAAGTGTCCTAACCATTTGACCATGTAAATATGTATGTGTGTAAGTACCTGTGTAGGCACAGGTGTGGCTGTGTGGTAAGAAACTTGCTTCCCAATCACATGGCTCTGGGTTTACTGTGTGACACCTTGGGCAGGTATCCTTTGCTACATCCTCAGGCTGACCAAAGATTTGGTAGTTGGAAACTGAATGAAGCCTGTCATATGTACGTATGTGTGTGTGTTTTTGTGTCTGTGTTTGTCCCCCACCTCTGTTTGACAACTGGTCTTGGTGTGTTTACATCTCTGTAACTTAGCAGTTTGGCAAAATAGACCAATAGAATAAGTACTAGGCTTTAAAAAAATAAGTCCTGGGGTCAATACATATGACCAAAATTCGTCGAGGCAGTGCTCCAGCTTGGCCGCAGTCTAATGACTGGAACAAGCAAAAGCTAAAAAATGTAGGCATGTGTATCTCGGTGTGGCTGAATGGTAAGAAGTTTGCTTCCCAATCATGTGGCTTTAGGTTCAATCCCACTTTGTGGCACATGTCTTCTATTCAAGCCCTTGGCTGGCCAAAGCCTTTTGAGTGGATTTGGCTGGAGGAAACTGCAGGAAGCTTGTTATATATGCATAGGTGTGTGTGCTCTGACATTGCCTTGTCATTGGAAGCCAGTGTCATCATTTGCAGTCTTTCGAAACATGTCATGGGGGAAGAAACACACACATAGATATACATGTATGTATGTGTGTATATATATGTATGTGCATGTATGTATGTATGTATGTTTGTTGGGCTTCTTTCATCTGCCAAATTCACTCACAAGGTATTGGTTGGCCTGAGGGTATAGTAGAAAACACTTGCCTAAGGTGCCATGTGGTTGGGAAGTAAGCTTCTTACCACACGGTCATGCCTGTGCCTATTATATCTGTCTATCTGTCTATCTATCTATCTATCTATCTATCTATCTATCTATCTATATATATATATATATATATATATATATATATATAAGTATATTTGTAACTAGTGGACAGATTTATTGTTATGAGCAAGCTCACAGGAATGTGTGTGTGTGTGTGTGATGTGCTGTTTCGCATCACAAACATGTGGCCATTGACATGCACAGACATAGATATGGCTATGTTAAACTGGCAGCTGAAGTAGTGACCTCTCAAATTATAGTGATTAATACTTTGATATATTCATTTAAAAACAATGAAGGTTATTCATTTACTGTTGGACCTCAATTCAGTGGGTTTCAGTTTCAATTCTAGCACCAGGCTTATTCGTTTTCATTTATTTTAATTTTATTGCCATTTCTTAATAATGCCATTATTGATCATCAAAGGTTCCAAACTGACCAATCACTGGTGCAGCTCTTTTTATGATGCCAAGATCTATAATGAATGTCTGGAAGTTTTGGTGCAGAACAGCTATTTTCAGTTGCTTTGTTTGAAAAACACCAGTTTTTCTGTCCTCTTGTTGATGAATACATCTGATACTAACACACACACACACACACACACACACACACACACACACACACACACACACACACATACCTTGGAGATGGACGGGCTCCCTTAGGTTTAAGTACTCCATACTCCCTATATGCTATCAGGACACTTCTACCCCTTCATCAAGTGTTGAGGACCCAAGGCAAAGATAATGGGTAGCTTCTTCTATTTTCCCTGGACATAACTCTATCAAAGTACATGGCTTAGTGGTAAAGATGTTTAAATTATAATCATAAGGGTGTGGTTTCAACTCCTGCACTGGTAGAGTGCCCCTGAGCTATGTTCTTCATTTCAAGATGCTCTGTTGTACTCAGCTTTAAATTACAATAAACCAGGTGTTTTTGTAGTTTTCTCTCCCCCTCCCTCTCTCTGTCTTCCTCCCTCTCTCCCCTCCCCCGTCCTCCCCCTTCCCCCTCTCCTCCTTCTCTCTTTCCAGCTGTTGCATCTTAGATATGTTCCTGGGTCAAGGCTAAGGGAGTTGAGAGATAGTCAATGTCTGTTTATGACTACATAGGAACCATAGACAATTAGCCAGAACATTGTACATGTTGCCAAGCCATACAATACTCGCAAGTGATGGCTGGCTCTGTTTTTCAATTACACAACACTCTTAGCATGCTTTTAGATTAGTTTTCAAATAAACACAATATTTGTGTTTGTAATAAACTGCTAATTTGTTATAAATAAAGACAGACTGAATAAGTTTTTCAGGATTAGTGTACGATCGTAAATAAAATGTTTACAAAAAGCTTATACAACATTCATTTGTGTTTGTGTGAAAAATAATTATGCCTTTAAGCCCTGGTGACTGATATTCTACTAAATAATATTGTCTGTCATCTCTTAAATATTTTGTAGGTGGACAGCTTGAACAGTTCCGTTAATGTTTTGCTGTCATAGTTTTAACCAAGAGAGTAAAAGCTAAACTTGTTTTTGAAATATCGTGTTGCAGACCACCAATCATTAATCTCGTAAAACACATCTTGTAATATATCTTTTTGATTTCTCTTCTGCAACACATGAGAGGATTTATTTGAATCATATTGAAGGAGCAGGGGGACTAAAATATCTATTGAATTGTTATTTAAAGGATACAAAGAAGTCTTATATTTTAAAAATTAATTGCACATGAAAACAACTTCATTACTGTGTTTTTAATAAACGAACGCAAACAGACACACACACACACACACACACACTCTTTCTATCTCTCTCTCTCTCTCTCTAGCATGACTATTTAATTAAGAAGTGTCCTTCCTAACCATATGGTTTTGGGTTCAGTCCCACTGCGTGGTACCGTGGGCAAGTGTTACCCTAGGCCGGACAAAGCCTTCTCAGTGGATTCGGTTGAGAGACACTGAAAGCAGTCGGTCATATGTTTGCGTTTGTTTTCATTTCCTTTTCCTAACATCACGTGGTAATTTTAAACAAACCCCTTCATTCTGTCCCCCTGCACAGCACCTTCAGCTTATGTCTTCTACTTATAGCTCCAGACCAACAAAGGACTCGTTACAGGACCCCTAATACTGAAGCGCCTGGTGGTTGGGCTTAAACTGATGAGTTATTTCTATCAGCCAAGTAGGGCATGGCTGGATTTGAACTTGGAATGCAAAAGACCAGAGCAAATACTGCAAGGTTCTTGCAAGTCTGCCAATCTACCATCTCGGATTGGTACTTTTTGTATAAGCATGGTCAGTTTGGAACTCCGCTTCAGTGATGGCATTTGTTAACAAATTGCAATAAATAAAATAATTCTGAAAAAAATAAGCCTTTTGCTGGAATTGAAACTAAAACCCAGTGAATTGAGGCCCAACAGTAATGAATAACCTTTATAAGCTTTAAAAGCTAAGATGGTCTAGGCTGGATTTGAAACCAGAGTCCAGAAATTCAGAACAAGTATTCTGAAGCATTCTGACACTTTAACAACTCTGCTGGTTCACCATTATTTGCATGCAAGAATTTTTCGAAAATTTGGGAGTCTTTGTCTCTTATCTTTCAAATTTGTTAGTTTCTTTCCAATAAGAATGATGTTCTATGCAATATGTATTATAGAGTTTCTCCTCTTTTCTTTCTCTTTTTTTTGTGCTTATTTCCTTTGTTTGCTTCCAGTCTGTTTCTAAAAGTTCACATACAATGGCCCACCACTTTATCAAAAGTCTTCTGTCTATATTGCCTATCCCCCACTTTTGGTATGTACTTCACAGATTTGCTTGTCTGAATACATCTATCTTCTGTTGTTAATGCCTGTGCGGGTGGCACATGAGATGCACCATTTTGAGCGTGGCCGTTGCCAGTACCGCCTGACTGGCTCCTGTAGGATTTTCGAGCGAGATCGTTGCCAGTGCCCCTGGACTGGCTTGTGCGGGTGGCACATAAAAGACACCATTTCGAGCGTGGCCGTTTTCGTGCGGGTGACACGTAAAAGCACCCACTACACTCTCTGAGTGGTTGGCGTTAGGAAGGGCATCCAGCTGTAGAAACTCTGCCAAATCAGACTGGAGCCTGGTGTTGCCATCCGGTTTTCACCAGTCCTCAGTCAAATCGTCCAACCCATGCTAGCATGGAAAGCGGACGTTAAACGATGATGATGATGATGATGATGATGATAATAATAATAATGATAATAATAATAACTGTACTTGTTGTGATCAACGTCACCCCCGTCTCTATGTTGTTTAAGGCATCATTACTATGATTATGTTAATACATACGAACACATGTCGGTGCTGTTAACCACAACCGTGTTTAGTTCAACCCTATTAACGCCAATACAGATGTCCATTACATAATGTTGGTTCTGAACTGTGAACAGATTTAACGACGGTTTATGTAGGTGAGCATTAGAAATAATTGAAACAGTGATTTTATGGCTGCATGCCAACTACTTCATCAAGAAAATGCTAACAATATTGAAATAAAAGCATGGAATTGTGATAACAGAAATGTTTTCAAATACTTACTTGAACTACAAAGAGCATGTTTTAAATGAAACCTGAATTTGTCCAACTGGGCAGTTAAGCTGGTTCTTTAATGTCATTATGATGTCCCATTCTGTTTTAATGCTTGTAATATGAAAGATGGAATGGGACAAGTCCATTTTGTGGAACCAATTAACATCACTTTTAACAATAAAGAAAGAAATCTATTTATTTATGAAGATTGTAGAATAAACTTTTTTGAAACATTAGAATCCCAGAGAAGCCAAATAGAGTGCCATGAATCATCAGAAAGTTCACAAGAAGTCACTGGCTTTGAAACTGGAGAGTAAGGTGTATGATGTGGATCGGAAGCTTGCCTCTCAACAATGTGCTTTCAGGTTCAGTTCCACTGCACATTACCTGTGCTAAATGCTTCTTCTATTTCCCAGATCTGACCAAAGCCTTGTGAGTAGATTTGATAGACAGAAACTGGAGAAGATTTGTGTGTGTGTGTGTGTCTATGTATGCATATATTTATGTGTGTTCTTTTTGTTAACATTGTATGATGATTGTAAACAAGCATCACCGTCATGCAAGCAGTGTTGTTAATTTCTAGTCAGCAGTGAAAAAGATGTCTGACCATGGGGACATATTACTTGGCTTGGAAACAAGTGAGGGTTGTTGACTGGAAGAGCATCTGGCTGTAGAAAACCAACCACACCAAATTCCTTCTGTTTCTCCCCCATCAGTGATGGAATCTGTTTTCTGTACATCTTCAGTGTTTATTGCCCCAGTGCAACTGCCAAACACAAAAACTATTTTCCCGGTTAGCTTTCCTTTGATATTATTGCACCTTTTATGTGTCCATAGCTTACACTGGGTACATCGTATGGAATTTCTACCCACACCTTTTCTACAGATCAAGCAGGGCCATCTACCTGAAGGGGCTGTGATTTGACAGCCTTCCTACTTACTAAGACTTTGGTTTTTGCCGGATTAATCCTAAAGCCCTTCGATTCTAGACCTTGCTTCCACACCCTAAACTTTGTCTCCAGTTCTGGCAATGAGTCAGCTATTAGAGCAAGGTCATCAGCATAGAGGAGCTCCCAGGGGCAGCCCGTCTTGAATTGCTGTTATTGCTTGGGGGACTATAATCAATAAGAGGGGGCTGAGGACCATTCCTTGGTGAATGCCTACTTCTACTCAGAATTCTTCACTGTACTCATTGCCGTAAAGTACCGGCCAAGTACTGGGGTCAGTGGAATCGATTCTCTAAATTTTTCATCTTCAGCCATCATTAGAAAGAATTATTATTATTATTATTATTATTATTGCCTTTGCACAGCAAAGTGTTCTACTGGGAACACTATTCCAATCTCCTCTATATTCTTATTAAATGGCACAGTCTTTGATTATATATCTAGAACCTGGTCACTGATATTCCATTAACTCATTGCAGTGGTTCTATCCCCACTCCCCAATTCCAAACTGTAGGACTTGTCAAATAAACAGACGTCTAGAATAACTAATTAATTACTTTGTGTTTGTGTATACCTGTGTAAAATGGTGTATCTAATTGCATTCATTTTGGTCACAAAAAGATAACTTTGTCATCAATAAATAGCAATCAATAACATAAGTACCAGATTCTGTTCAATATGACAGAAGTAAGTACATTAAAGGCAGTGCTCCAGTGTGGCCACAGTATTGTGACAAAAATAAATTAAAGAGTTTAAAATTTTGTAGATTTTGCTGGCTGGTTGTTAAAACACAGTCTCAAGTTCCATTTCCATTTTGATGCCTGTAACAGAACCAAATTGGAATTTTTCTTTTTTGTTTTGTTTTGTTTGTTTTTGTTTCTAGTGGTTTTCAGCTTGATTTCTTCTCATGATTGGAATTTTGTGAAGCAAGCAAAAGCATCACTTTTAACAATAACTATTTATTTACCAAAGTTGTTGTCTTCATCACATTAAAAACATTCTCTCATGTAGTTTTATGATATTCTTCCATTCTTTGATTCCAATAGACTCTTTTCAACAAATCTCTGAAGACAAACAGAAAATACATTTGGACATGTTCAGTATTTCTTTTTAATTCTATTTACATTCATCCAAACAGATTTCTTTTTTTTTTTGTCTTATTTCGAATGTACCTTCTAATGTCGTGACGTAATTATTGATGTTTATTTTTCATATTTGATTATTTTTATTTTTAGGTTCTCACTTTAAATGGTGTTGACAATTGTGCTGTCTTGATTCATGAAAATCTTCATTTTGGATTTGGAAGTAACGAGGTAAATTTACATTTTCACATTTATTTACGATTTTCTTTTTCATTTTTTCTATTTTTTATTGATTTATTTGTTTTAAATTCTAAGCAGGAATTTGTGTTTCAGTTTATATGTATTCCTAACACAGCTGAGATTTGTATTTCAATCGTTATCAGCTTTCTGTGGAAATTGCCCAATTAATAACACACACATACATATATATTTAACATATATATTTATAAAGATAGATAGATACACACATGCATATATATATACACATATATGCATGCAAACATACACTCACACACAAACACACACACACACACACACAACACATGTATAAATGTCCATGCCAACTCACACATGTGTGTAATTGGGAAACAAGCATTAAACAGCAACAACACCAATGTTACAATACTTTTGCTGAAGCCAACAAAACCAACATTAAAAATAACAAACTGTTTAGATTCCTATGGAGAAATTTCCTGTTTAGCTTCCACTGAAAAGCTGCCATTACACAGCATAGAAACAATTTTGACACTGATGTAAGTTGCTAATTGGGAAAAACTATTTTATATTTCTTTCATTTGAGAAATAAATGACTCAATAAAGAAAAAAAATATACAAAAGATAAATATAATTAAATTAAAAGAGGAAAAATTGAAGTGTTAAGGTTAGGTGGAATATGTACAGAAATGGCATGTTTCTATGAGTTTTGATTAAAATCTTGTTTAAATTACTTAATTTACTTAAGTACAGTTTAGTTTCATGTCTAGTAGTCTTTCTATCATATATTTCAGCTGTGATATGAAAATAAGTGATGAGGAAAAGACTAAAACCTATTAGAAACTAATTCTATATTAATCTATTTTATAAGTTGTTTGTCTCATAAGGAATTGCTGACAGTCAGAGTTGCATTGGAGTGGATTGGTCTTGATTAGTTCCTTGAAATGACACAAGTTTTGTCAACTTTCAGAATTTTAAAATCCATTTAGTACAAATGACATGTGGTGGCATCCACTTTTGTTGTGGTTTTCAAATTTCTTGGAAGATGTGGAGTGACTTTAATAATTTATATATATATATATATATATATATATATATATAGGTAGATAGATAGACAGACAGACAGATAAAACTTACTTGGAAATGGATGCTTGGTGTTCGATCATATAATAATATAAATAATATATAAGTATATGCATATATATATATATAAAAGGTAAATATGTTTTACAATGTCTGTTATTTTGTTCTGTAATTCCCCCTCATACCTTCCTCGTTAATTAACCACTGGCCTATAATCTTGTGCTTCATTAATACTATTAATTTATTCCAAGTGCCGCCTCATCCCAGATTTTATTTCCTGAACTTCATTTCACCTTATTTTACCTTATCTTATTCACCTTATGGTTTCAATTACTTTATATTTAGTTATTTATCCACATTCTTTCAGCTCATTGTTTTCTCTTTCAATTTATGTCATTTCAAACCTAATAAATATATCAGGTGGTGCTATTAAGTTAGACATTGCCTGGACCAATCTTTGGTTGAAACATATCTAAGTTTATCTAATTTTATGTCAACTCATAAAGGCAGTAAATGCAGTTGCGTAACTTAGTCAGAATCAGTATCAATACATGAATATTGTCTCCCTAGATCTCTTTTATGTGTAGTAAGTTCTAGACTTTCAGACAATTGGTTATGATTATAATCCCTTTTAGATAATTAATTAGTTATTAATCTACTATTAGTTTGTTTTTGTGTGTGTGTGTGTCTGTATACATGTGTAAAATGGTTGTATCTGTGTATGTGTGTATGTGTGTGTGTGTGTGTGAACACCACTGTGTATAAATGTGTATGTGCTAATACACATATATGTGTTTGCTAATATGCTTTTTACAGTATGTGTGTAGTTGATACCATATCAACATTGTTCAAAATACACTGCCATCCCTGAAAACCAGCAGAGCATGAAATTCCAACTACTCACCTGCTCTTTCTATCTCTGATCTTTCTATCTCTGATCTTTCTTTTAAACCTTATTTTGTTTACATTTTATGTCTGTCCCTTACTACTTTTCATTTTTTGCTTTTTTATCTATTCATTCTATTCTTCCCTTTACTTCATACTAAACTGGTCAACCAATATCTCTTTGGAAATTACTTCTATCTTAGTCTCCATATCTTCCTTTGACAAACTTTTTTTTTTTTCTTCAGTTTTAATTTTGGTTGTATTTATCTGCTGTTTCTTCCTCTGAATTGTTCTTTGACTATTGACCCCTTCCTTCAAGTTTCACCATAATTGGCAATATGCTGAGTACATCTATTGCCTGTGAGAGTCAGCTTCTTCTTTGTAGTAGAGTTGACATTTGTAACTACAATGAGTTGTTCTAAGGATTAAACTGTTGGTTTCCATATCAGCCCCACATATGCATATTTGTATATGTTTATCTATAAAAATATATTTTATGTATATTAATACTGATGTAACATCTATTCTGTAAACAACAAGATTATGTCCTGTCTCTAAATCTCAGGATTTCTTTAGTTCTATTCTCACTACAAATGTGCCAAATCTCAAGTGACGCTTGTACTTTTGGATTTAACAAGGTCTGAAAACACTGTGAAATTGTCTATTTTGTTACATGTAAACAAAATAGGCTTTACATAAATATTTTTAAAATTAGCAAAAAAAAAAATGTGTTCTTTCCAAGAACCTGAAAAAATAGGCAACTGCTATACCATGGTCACTATTAATTTGTGTAATTTGAAGACAATTATCACCTTCGTTTCAAACATATGACATCACAAATATGGCTAATTATTCATTTAGACCAGTTAGGCAATATCTTGACCAATTTGCTGATCATTTAGATTATCATATTTCCTAAAATATTCATCCAAATTTCACAAATGAGGTATCAAAATGTTTCTTTCTGGATGCTCTCCAAGAAAAAGTACAGTAGAAATTACATTTAGATATTTTCAAAAATTCATAGTCATACACAGTTATATATATATATATATATATAT
>NC_068989.1:96105552-96109123 GCF_001194135.2 Octopus bimaculoides
TATATATATATATATATATCATTGTCATCATCATTTAGCATCCATTATCCATGTTGGCATGGGTTGGACGGTTTGACCAGGGCTGGAAGGCTGCACTAGACTCCAGTCTGATTTGGCCTGGTTTCTACTGCTGGATGCCCTTCCTAACCCCAACCATTCTGAGAGTGCAATGGGTGCTTTTACATGCCACCAGCAAGGTGAGTCAAATATGGAAAAGTGAACATTAAGAAGAAGAAGATGATGATGATTATGATGATAACATACTGTTTTTTTAACAATAGCGTTATTAATTACTAATTTCAACGAGTCTGACTGTTTCACAATATTTACAACAGTGAGAGTGACAAGGGAGTATTTGTGTAGCTTAGGGAGAATAAACGTTACAGAATGATTAGACTTTGTATGCACCCATCATCATCATCATCATCATCATATTGATGACTGACATTTACATCTTGTACCAATATACATCAGTAAAAAATGTAATATGCACACATTCATGTGTGTGTGTGTGTGTGTGTGTAGGGAGAGAGAGAGAGATTTTCACAGACCATAATGGCAGAGTGTCACATTTAGTGTCTGGTTCAGAAATTGCCAACTAATTTATCAGCAGGAAACCATTGGTACCAGAAACTTAATGTAAAGTCCATTACGAAATTGATTTTCTACATTTTTGGTGTTTAGTGCTCCTTTCAGTTCATTATCAATATCTGTGTGTGTGTGTGTGTGTGTGTGTGTGTGTGTGTGTGTGTGTGTGTGTGTGTGTGTGTGTGTGTGTGTGTGTGTGTGTGTGTGTGTGTGTGTGTGTGTGTGTATGTCTTTCAGTACATTTTGTGTCTACCAAATCCTCACAAGGCATGGTAGAAGACACTTGCTCAAGGAAATGCACTGTGGAATTGAACCATGGACTATGTGATCACAAAGCCAAATTGTTAACCACACTGCCATGCCTTCCCCCATTTCTAAGCCATTTCCCATCATACTTGTCCCTATTTGGGAAATGTTTACTGAATCTCTCTCCCACACCACCTACCTACACACACACACACACACACACACATCCCCACCTCAAAAAAATAATAAAAAAGAAAAACACAAGCAAAGCCATATTCTGACATAAATGTCTTTATTTCATTCCCATTTTAGGTATGTTTTAGGAATTATCTCTAGAAATATTTTACTGCAAGTTCTTCAAACTATTGCAGTCTCTTGACATTTTACGTCTGTTTCTTTCTTTGTTTAGTAACTTTATTGAATGAAAGATGGTGAATAGAAACTGTGTTTGTATTTAGTGATAAACAAACAAAAAAAAATCCTACTGTTAAAAAAGAAATGAAAAAATTTAAATAAAAACGGTATTCTTTTATAGATTTCTCTTTCTGTTGTCTACAGGAGACTGTAAGGTTTTATTTTCCTTTATCAGTTTTACATAGATTTCAACTGACTTTATTGACCGATTCCATCTACTTTCTTCAACTCCCAAGCTAGATTGAGGACAGAATGCTGGCTTCATGCTTAGGACAGCAGTGCAGTGTTCTATCGGTCGAGGCTGGTTGTGGGGGGAAGATTGTCATCTGAAAACAAATTGAAAAATAACCAAACAGACAGCACATTGGATTTCGTTGGTTCCTGGAGGATATAACTGTCTGTGTTCTTGTGATTGAATTAAAGGAGAATAGGGATTTCACAGAGAATTATTTGCTGATGCCAGTTCAACCGAAATGCCAAAGACTGAAAACTATGTTTAATTACTGAAACATTAAGTTCCATTTCAATCAGTGCTTGACGACGAATGCAACTCTTTGAAATCCTCTGTAGAATTTAACAGAAGTATTCTCTTCTATATCTTTCTCTGAAATAAGTAGAAAATAAGGAATTGTTTCAAAGACAAATTAATCCTAGGAATATTGACAAGTGGAGGGAGCATGAGAGGCTTCCCTGAAGCTATTAGTAAAACTAATGTGAATGGAACAATTCCAGCTGGGAACTGGAACTAAACTTGGGACAAAGTTTAATATAATTTATGATAATATATAATTATTACATGCAGCTCTTTACTGTAGCTCCTCCTTCCATGTAATGCACAGCCTATTGTAGCACACACTTTACTGAATCACAGTTTATAGTAACATACAATCCTATCATGCATATTTCAGTGTAACAAATAGTTTACTGTAACACTGTATATTGTAACACATAGTCCACTGTAACAAATCATCCAATATAACCTGGTATTCTGCTTGAAACCAGGGACCAGCAGAGACCCTTACCAACATTGAGCAACACCTGCAGTGTATTTATTTTATGAAGTAAAAAAAGCAAAAAGTATGCAAACATTCCTCATAAAGTGAAGCTTTCTATTTACAGAATGTGAAATGGTGGAGGAGTCTGTAATTGTCAGTTTGAATGGTATAGATGCATGGGTGGTAATAAGGTTGCTTTGTAATCTTATAGGCCTGGGTTCAATACCACTGCATAGTACCTTGGGCAGTAGTCATCTTTTGTATCCTCAGATTGGCCTTGAGTCAACACATGTCTGTTAAAGTTCATCACTGGTTCAGTGTAGAGTGACCAAATGGTTAACAATTTTGCTTTGCCACCATCAAATCCTCACTTTTGATCTCACTTCTACAACTTGGGCAAATGATGATTGAATGATGCTGCCATATGGCATCTACTACGATCGCATCTGTATATCCTAATTGCTGTCATCATCACTTTAACAGCCTCTTTTCTATGCTTATATGGATCAGAGAGAATTTGTTGAGGTAGATTTTCTTTGGCTCGATGTCTTTACTGATGTCATCCCTCATCTGTTTCAAAGCAAGATGATATTCCCACCCACCCACCAGACCCGGTCTTCATGAAAGACTGGAAAGAAACAATCGTGCTTGTGTGATGGTGATGCTCATTTACAACCCCCACACAGTGTCTAGACAAGAGTACACACACACACACACACACACACACATGCACATTTCTATGTATATGCAAGTGTGTGTGTGTGTGCGCGCCTGTGTATGCATGTGTGTGTCCAACCCATTGATGATTATGTTTTTTTTTTTTAATTTCCCATTTATCAAACCCACTTATAAGTTTTTGGTTGGCCAGAGCTATAGAAGAAGGCACTTGCCCAAGGTGCTATGCAAGAGGACTGAAATGAAGATCACATGATAAGGAAGCAAGCTTCTTAACCATTAGATATCAGAAGATATCTAATGGTCAGTGAAAGTAAGAATGCCATCAGTTGATTTTGATAATTTCGGCAGCAGCACTTTGAGTTTATGAGGACACTCCTATGGAATTGCTAGGAGTAATAACCAAAGGTCTTCCTCAGTTCCCTCCTTACCACATGAATATGAATAAGAAACTCTTTTGATAATGTTGTCTTAGATATAGGAGGTCTGGACTAAAAACTGGAAGATTCATGACCAGAATGTTTCTGGTTTGTATTTCTGTTCAATCAGAGCTAAAAGTTAAACAACTTAAAAATGCAAGATCTAGAGCAGTAGAGATTAATGCCTCTATACCTAAATTTGTCTGTCTGTTTGTCTATATATATATATATATA
>NC_068989.1:96109323-96115307 GCF_001194135.2 Octopus bimaculoides
TATATATATAAGCAAAAATGCTAGTTCTATAATTCTAGGAATAGTTGTACTGATCTGGTCCCGTTGCTAGGAGATGGTAGGGGTTCACTCTCCTGCTCGCATTTTTATTGGCTGCAGCTGTGCATCATTAACCAGCTAGAGGAGATGTCCTCTTGGGGTTAAAAAAATCGCAGTAGAGTCTTCTCAAACAGACAGCAATGTTAAAGTGGCTACGAATATTACTTTTATATATAGTGTGAAGTGCATTGTGACTAGTGATGTATAACAATACATGGTAGTCTGGTTGATCACATGACCATGGGATATAAATATAGCTACAGGTATATCTTGTAATCGTTTACACCTTGCAAAATTCCCCTTTGATGTTATCGCAGGCTCTCTGGCTGTTTTATCTCACCTCCATTTTTAGCATTATTACTTTAAGCAGCAGGTTATATTTCAAAGTACTTTATAATTTTACATTGACTGCTTAACACACATCTGTTCTGCTACATCTCTATCGATGACTGTTTTGCAAAGTTACAATATATTTTCAGCTCTAATGACAGAATTCAATGTGTTGAATATTCATAGAAACCTTTAATGTGTAAGAAAAAATATTGTTAAAACATTGACCACAAACAATAATGCTATATATCACAGCTAAAATGTAGGGGAAAAAGTTCATTACAATACTAGCAAATCATTTGGAAAACATAGAATTCTCACTAACATTTCTGCCACCATTTTATGTAAAAGATACCTCACATGTGGCAGCAACTTTGCATCTATAAAATGGCATTTATTTACTTTTTCTTTGGTGATCAAAGCTATCTCCACTGAATAGAAGTTTTATCATTGATTTTGAATACCAAGTTTGTGTCATTCTCGCAAGCAGATAAAGTATCATTTTTAGTAGGAGTTTTCTGTCATTGATAACTCTATTCTGGCTATTTTTTTTTTTTTTCTCTCAAAGAACTACGATGAAATCTTTCTACGATATCCATATTTGTTTGGTTTTTGGATTTATTTTAGTTTTTCTGTCTTTATTTTCTGTCACTATGTTTGAAGTTAGTGTAGTAAACATCTTCTGTTGTATAAGCTTCAGTCGAAGGTATTTCGTTCGATACATAAGAAGTATTGTTACATTTACTAGAATGAATTTCATTCTGTATGGTTTCTGGTTGCACAGTCCAAAACTGAAATGAAATAAAAATATTATGTCTTCATATACGAGGCAAAGTTGATCAAAGTTTTATTTTATTTTCTTGAAATTTTTGTTCAGTTTTCTTTCTTGATGTTTCTCTCTCTCTCTCTAAAAGAGGTAATTTATATCTTCTATCATTGTTTCTTGATTCATAATAGAAATTATAGTTTCATTTTAACAATTGATACAACCATATCAAAGTATATAAAGTGAATTATTTTCAAGAAAATTCAGTTCTTTCAGTAGCAACAAAACTTCCATTGTTTCCTCATATAACAAAGAAGTTATCCTCACATTTAACAGAATGTGAACTTCACTTAAAATATATGGGATTTTAGAAAATATTCTATATATTTTTGTTTTTGGAATCGGGTATCAATATCTCAGTTTTTGAAAAAGTTTTCAAGCTGAATAAAATTTTCGAGAAAAGGTCTTATTTAAAAAAAAATTTTTTGAAATAGTTAATGTACGATTTATTGATTTGCATCCAATATTTCCATTAAATATTCATCATAAAATACAACAAAGAAAGCTGCTGTATTTTCAGAGAAACATTGCATAAATATTGTGGGACTGAAATATTGCATAAATATTGTGGGACTGAAATATTGCATAAATATTGTGGGATTGAAACATTTGAACAGAACGATATTTTACAGCACAAATTATTACATGTTTATATATGCTTGATTATACATTTTTGTTTTGTTTTTTTACTTATTTATCTTGTTTTCCTCAAACATTTCAACTCAGGTGTGGTTGAGTGGGGCCAGGGCTTTCAGTTTGCAACCCTGTGGTGGTACCACATTAGGTTCAGCTGCTTGACGCCTTGAGCAAGTGTCCCCTATTACACCCTTGGCGTTGATCAATGTTCTGTGAATGACTAAATTTGGTTGTTTGGCTGACCGGAAAAATGCTTGTCATATAAATGTGTGTGTGTGTATATGTATACACACACATATGCTTATATATATATATATATTCATCATCAAGATCCTTTTGTCCATGCTGGCATGATTTGGACGGTTTGAGGGGAACAGACAAGTCAGAAAACCCCACCAGGTTCTATGTCTGTTTTGGCATGGTTTCTATGGCTGGATGCCCTTCCTGACACCAACCACCCAACAGAGTGTACTGGCTGCTTTTTATGCTTTGAAGGTTTTTGTCTTGTCAGCTATTTGGTGACATCAGTAGTGTTGGTGGCATACAAAATGCATCCTGTGCATTAGAAAGACAGTCAAAGAAACAAGATCCTTGTGGTATTCCTTCCATTTGAGTTTCACCAATAACTATCTGACAAGGCTAGAAATAGTCATATGGAAGCTTTTTCTTTCAGCCCCCTCCCCCAAAGCTAAACCCCCTTGGTACAAATACTTTATTTACTCTCATAGGGAAGTGAAAATTGTATGTCTCTTAAAGAAATGTATACTTTATATTTCAAAATATTTGCAAATGCTGTGTAGTGGATTATGAGCCTGTGAATTAATTAATAAATAAACGAGTAAGCTGATATGAAAGACAACTAAGTTTAATGAAAAATTCTTTTGTCATGTTCAGCATTTTTTTGTTTTTGGCATGTATAGTAAACTTCAAAATGATTTCAGAGAATCATTTGGTTTTCAGAATTAAATTTCAAATATAAAATTTTGTAAAATCTCTCATATACTTTATTATGTTAGTAACAAAGAAGTTAAAATAATATAAAAAAGTTGATGCAGGAGTCTATTCAATTTATTAATTACATTTTCCATTTTTACTAAAAATCAAGAATGATGATGATTAGACAAACAGTGACAAAATTAATTATATTTTTCGCTAACAGCATAAGTATGCGTGCATGTATGTGCGTATGCATGCATGTATATATGTATGTATGTATGTAGATGTTTCCATATAAGACTATAACATGTGTGTGTGTGTGTATATGTATATAACTTAGAACAAACAGTAAAATGTTGTCATTATAGACTTGTGCCCACTAAATGGAGCCTGTATGACTGAGGCCATTATTTATGAAGCCACCATAAATTCTACAAACGCTAATAATACAGTTTCATCCAAGACATTTGTGAGTCTCACAGAGGGAAATTTCAAAGCAAGGTTCAACAATCACTCATATAAGCAGCATCATTCATTTTCAATAAACTGCAAGACAAGGTCCGGCTGTAAGAAAATCTGCCTCAACAAACTCTGTCTAACCTATGCCAGCCTTGAAAAGTGGACCTGACGATGAGGATGAAGATGTCACCAATGATTTACATTCAAGATGCTTGTATAAGATACCTAAAGCTATAGGGTTGTGAAGCAAACTTCTTAAACATGTTGATCTACCTGCATGAATAATACCATGAAGAACAAAATTATTTTTCCTCAACTTATAACACATTAAATAATAGCTGTCTGCCTATCACACTTAATGCTGATATATCGTTAGTTAATTAGACAAACTAATTGTGGTATTCACCACTGTTGAATGATTTTCTTTTGTTACTGATATATATTTGTTTTAAAAACATCATATGTCCATAAGAGATTATCTGCAGATGAATGCTGCACTTAATTTGCCTATTTTTGATGTGTCTGCATTAAGTATGTTACACAGATGGCTATTGTAATCTAATACTACTTCTGTTGCATATAACAGATATTAAATAATGATTCGATGTGAACTGCTAGATCTTCTGTTTAGTATATCAGGTGACTATTGAATTATCAAGCAGCTTCTCTCTTGTCCCATTAGTGGTTAGTTACAAACATTGGCAGAGGAACAATGTGACCATTCACAGCTTTGTTTTACAGAAAATGTAAATATAATTCTATGCCATAATAAATTAGTCTCTTTACAAAAAAGAAAAGTTGCGTCCATTTTCAGTGTTTATTCACTCAACTAATTTGTCTTTCTGCTATGAATCAGCCATTGATTTGAGGTAACCCTTAATCCTATCAGATGGAAAGACTTAAAAGAAATATTTTTCACTGCAAAGTTCCATTTTAGAAATTTTCTTTTTCATTTTCTTATCCATGCAAATTAGTGTTAAATGGCATTTGGTCCACTAAAGATTTTTAAAGTTTCATTCAACTACATTACATCCTGTTAATGTTTATTTTATGTAAATCAGTTGGAACATTAGTCCTAACCAATTTACTCTTGTAACCATCTGCATTAGTTACACTCACTGATTGGAATTCTTGCAGAGTTATTCAAATTTGAAACAACTCTAATTATCAGAGATATTGAGAATGCATTTTAAGCGTGGAACTCAGCAGAGTTTTTTCAATTGTCTTTTTCTTATGGAGATTAATATCTATTCACTGCCAAATTCACAGGTTTCATTTGAGAGAAAACACAAGAGACTGTAAAAAAAAAAAAAAAAAAAAAAAAAAAAAAAAAAAAGAAAGAAAGAGTAAAAAAAAAGTAAATATATTTATACATATTCCCATTAGTTTGTCTCCCTATTAGAAGAAATTTGCAAAATTTTCTTTCTCCCCATTTCTCTCTCATCTCTCCTCATCTCTTTCTCTCTCGTCTCTCCTCATCTCTTTCTCTCTCCCTGTCTCTGTCTCTCTCTCTCTGTCTTTTTGTTCCCTCTCTTCTCTCTCTCCCTCTCCCCTCTCTCTCTCTCTCTCTCTCTCTCTCTCTCTCTCCCCCCTCTTTTGTGTTTGAAGAATTTCAAAATTTTATCAAACAATTTTTGTTTTTGTGCATGCAATGTGTCCCTCATGTATTTTACTATTTTACTATTTGTGGATTTGCACCAAATTGTGTGAACATGTGTAAGATGACTTACACTCTTCTAGTTTAATGTTGTTGTCTCTTGTTCACATTTGTGTTTTGTAGCAGACGAGACTAATTTTGTAGGCTTCAACTACAAAATTGCAGACATCTTAACTAAAACTATACTCAGATCAGATATAGCTATGTCCCAATTTCCCTGTAAGGGTTCAAAATACTATTCTAAGGGATCAGTTTTTTGTATTTTGATCAGCTCTATGTTGTGTAATTGAAAAGACTCAAAATTATAAATTAAATAAGGGAGATAACTCAAATGGTGGAAATATAAATAATTAGGTTAAAGAGTGATATCTGGAATCGTTATTGTTAATGATGCTGAAAAAAAATGAGAGACAATTTGTTGGAAGAAGGCAAAAAATAAGGAGATTCTTACCTCGTGATGAAATTGTAACAGAGTATCCAGCTTCTCATCACAAGAATCAGCAGAACACCACATGCGTGCCAACATGTGTACACTACCCCAACCTCTGGCCCCAAGTGGAGCCTTCTGCATGTCTGTTCCCTTCAACATCCTGATGAAGAAAGTGGATGTTGAAATGGCCTGCTTCTTGATGTGACAACACTCTTCCTCCTCTGCTTCCTGTTCTGATGTCTCCCTTTATTCCTCCAAATGATTTAAAGAAATTGCTAATTAATCTTTGAAAATTAATTGACAAGTTTAGGGGAAAGATAGTAAGATGCTGGTTTGCAAGCAAGACCGGTTCAGTCCCACTGCATGGCACCTTGGATGGGTGTTTCCTATTATAGCCCCCAGGCTAAGCAAAGCTTTCTCAGTAGATTTTGTAAATGGAAACTGAAAGAAGCCCGCCATATATATCTGTATATATATAGGCATAGGAGTGGCTGTGTGGTAAGTAGCTTGCTTACCAACCACATGGTTCCAGGTTCATTCCCACTGCATGGCACCTTGGGCAAGTGTCTTCTACTATAGCCTTGAGCCAACCGAAGCCTTGTGAGTGGATTTGGTAGACGGAGACTGAAAGAAGCTTGCCGTATATATATATA
>NC_068989.1:96117178-96118375 GCF_001194135.2 Octopus bimaculoides
CGCCTTTATATATTTATATTTATATATTTGATCCTTTATATTGAACACTCAATATTTCATCTGCATTCAATACTTTCTTTCATGGTGCCATCCATTTTTATTTTATTTTATTTTATATTGTATATTGTATATTATATTATATATTGTATATTCCATATTCTATACCCCACATTAGTTCTGCAGGAATATAAATAAAACATAAAAAACGGACAGTGTTGGAACTCTTTTAAACAAAATTATATATATATATATATATATATATATATATATATGTATGTGTGTGTATATGTTTGTGTGTCTGTGGTTGTACCCACCAACATTGCTTGACAACCGATTTTGGTGTGTTTACGTCCCCGTAACCTAGCAGTTCATCAAAAGTGACCGATAGAATAAGTACTAGGCTTACAAGGAATAAGTCGTGGGGTCGATTTGCTCGACTAAAGGCGGTGCTCCCGCATGGCCGCAGTCAAATGACTGAAACAAGTAAAAGAGTAAGAGTATATGTTTGCATGCATGTGTGAGTTTGTATGTCCTTGCCTGCACATCACATGATTGTTTGAAACAAGTGTCTCTGTCATACAGGTAGTGTCCTTCATCAGAGAAATATTACCTGACTTGGAAGTAGGAAAAGGTTGGCAATAGGAAGGGCATCTGGTCATAGAAAATTCTGACAGGTGTGGACCTATGTAAAAGTGGACATTCAAAGGATTATGATGAAATAGATATATGTATATGTATACATATCTCTCTCTACATATCTATCTATCTATCTATCTTCTATAGATAGATGGATAGATATAGATAGAGACATAGGTTGATAGATATAAACATTTATATATCTTTTATAGCATCATCATTTTATATATATATATATATTTCTACATACATATAAACATACATTCAAACATACATACATACATATATATATATATATATATATATATATATATATATATATATATTCACCATGATTGATTGCTAGCCACTAAACCTTTTTTTTATTTTCTCTCTTTTTATTTCTGTGATCCTTTCTGTTGAAGAGCGTAAGCTTGAAACGTAAGAGTCTTTCTCACCTCCCGAGTGTTAGACTAATACATCCGTTTGTTGTTTACACACCTGACTTTGTCTTTTGTTTTGTTTGTTTTTTTGTAAATTCCAACTATATATATATAATATATATATATATATATATATATA
>NC_068989.1:96119124-96124124 GCF_001194135.2 Octopus bimaculoides
TATATATAAATATTTATATATATATATACCTGTTTAGTACTGTCTTATACACATATGAAAATATGTGTGTATCGCTCACAGCAATACTAAAAAAAAAAATTGACACATTACATAAGCTCAGAATACAAACTTCAACTTTGTTTTTGGGAAAAGAAATTGCCGTTGATCCAGAGAAGGTGTTTTTTGGCATTCAGCCAAGCAGCACATGAAGCCATAAAACACACAATACTGCAGAAAGCAGTGATGTTGAAACATACATGTATCAATGTCTTGGGCATCTTTAGGCATTTACATAATGCAAACGAAAAGAAAAGTAATACCTTGCTAATATGGAAGTAATGGTGCAGCAAGTTGTGAAATGAAGCTATCAGTGGTTTCACTCTTAAACAAGTTGCTGCAAATTGCTTTTTGTTTCTTGTGAGTAAAATACAAAGCAGGTATTAATTTTGACAATAGTTTTCTTTCAAGATATTAGTTTTTCATATCTTTGGATTGGATATATAACAAAGCAGCGGTGACGGAAGTACAGACATGACTATTACGCTTATACGAGACTCTACACCAAAGGCTTACAGTGAACTGCTACCAACACAAACTGCTAATTGCTCGCAGTTTTTTAGTCACTTGTAGGGTGGTCAGAATCCTTCCACAACATGTCCCCTTTTTAGAATCAGTTTCCCCTATCTTCACCCCTTTTGAGAATTGAACTCCACTTCAAGTTTTAATATCTCTTACGTTTAAGGTTCAATTCCAGTGTTTCCATTCTTTTCCATTTTCTGGTGCTAGAATGTATAGTTTCAAATTGTTTGGGTTTTGGTACCTAAATGTGTTGTACACTCCTTCCATTGGGGTTTCGTTTCTCATGACTGTTCTTGTCTGTGAACCTTTCCTTAAGCTGCTGTAACTGTAACTGCTGTTGTTGTTGTTGTTATTTTTGCTGTTGCACCACAGAGGTCAATAAATTTTCCATGTTAAAACAATTTTTTTCTTGGTTTCATACCAACAAAAAATGTTTAACTGTCCAACGCAAGCTTCAAACAACTCATCACCACTTTTATGTCCTTGGAATGGATAAATAATATAACAAAGCAGGAGTGGAAGAAAGTATATACACGACACACTACTCTTACTCTTACACGAGACTCAGTGCTCTATATGAAAGGCTCACAGTGAACTGCTACCAACACGAACTGCCAATCGCTCACAGTTCTTTAATTGATAACAATGAGTCAGTCCACCTTTGGTCACTTGGGAAGGGTCAGAATCCTTTCACAGCGTAGTTTAAAGAAAAAGAATGAGACAAGAAAACAGAGATGCCTATTTGACCATTGTGTTCTTTAAATGACATTTATAAAGAGAGTGAGAGAAAGAGACCCCTCCATCCATCCATCCATCCATTTATCCAAATCCTCTCTTCCTCCAGCATGCTCTGCCATGAACATTTGTGCATCACAATGATGGCACCCCACATTCCTTTAGCTCCACCTATGAAGGGTGACATTGACTGCTGTTTTTAACATTGAGTCTATGTCGTACTGTCTTGCAACATTCAACATCCTTCTTTGCTTGTTTTCATGATTAATTTCAGTCTTCAGGTATAATTTGTTGTCGTTATTCTTAAAAATGTTGCTGGTATGATTGACAATGCTGATCAGCATCTTATTTCAAGAAAATTGTTGTCATGTTACTCTGTGCTGTTCAGCATTTTGAATATATTTGTGCTGCTCTTGAGAAAGCTGTTCTTGTACTTGGTCTATGTTGCCCATCATCTTGAAAATATGCTCTTACTGTTTATGAGAAATGAGCCTAAAACAGAATGTCTCTGTGTTTGCAGTATTTTCAGCCAAAATAAAAGTTATTTAGGCAGCTTCATTCAGCTGCATCCATTTGTCTTTGATTTTTCTTTTCAGTTTCATTAATTCTCTGTCTCCTACCTTGCTATCATATTCTTGTTGCTTTTCTTTAAGAAATTTTACTTGGCTCGTTCTTATTTGGTTATTTGTTGAATAAAATGTGCACAAACAAAATGCAGTTGCAATACAGAAGAATAGAAAAATTGAAATCTAAGTAAACCGTTTGCCTTACATGTTCAGGTTTTGCATAAAAATTGATGTTATTTTTCTATTTTTTATTTCAAAAATAGTAAACTGTTTGAATAAAAGTTTCATACAAACGTTTGATATAACAAGCTGAATATTGATTATTTTCTAATTATATTATTCTCAAATTTGAAATATTTTTAGCAATAATTAATGAATATTATATGCATAATAAAGAATTGTTTTGGTATCATGCACGTAATAAAAATCACTTTTCCTCTTATTTTATTTCATTGTTCTTATGATACATCCAAGACGTACATCAATACATACATATGATGATCATCAGTACTTATAAATAATTCTTTATATAAACTATTGCATATATCCATATATATGTGTGTGTGTGTGTGTGTTATATATATATGTGTGTGTTTATATATATATAATATTTTATAGAGTTGTGTTTATTAGAAAATTTCTTTATAAGTTTAGACATCCTTGAATGCATATTTTCCTGATAAAAGGAATGCTGCATTTGTGAATTCTATGAATAAACTTAATAAATGCATTTCCTATTTCATTTATCCAAATAAACTACTTGAGGATAATTTTGATCTGAGGATAGCATGTAATAGACAAATGGTTTTTTTTTGTCAACAAAATCCAAATGATGTTTTAATATTGTTTAACTAAAAACATTAAATTTAAAAACAATAAATTATGTCATAAGCTGCAAACCCTATAATATTTTCATTTATTTAAATAACTTCTGCATAAGCAATATTCCTATTCAAGGTTCTGTTTTCGGCATTATAATGCAATCTTCTTGCTGGTCTGAAGGAGACTTATCTGCAAGTTTTACTAGGTCAAATAACCATGTAAGAGCTTCTATGTTTGTAGATATGTGTATTTGGGTGTGTTATCAATATCTGTGCCAAACAATGAAGGTCAAAGTGAATTATTTTGTATAAGAATTTTGTTCACACTGTTAATATAACATTTCAGTGAACTATCTTATACATAAACAAAGAGGTTAATGATAAGTTTCATTGACTTATTTTCAATTGTGATAAGGAATGTTTTCATAACTTTGTTTTTTAGTTTCGTAGTAAATATTAATTTCACAATGAATATTTAAGTGGAAAATATTATACTTTACCTTAGAAACGTCGGATTCCACTGCTTTACTGACTGTAGATTTTGTAAAATAGTATGCCCACCGATAAAATAAAGTTTCAAGTGATAGAAGGAACTACCTTCAATGGATTAAAATAGATTTGCAGAAAAAATGTTTATTATCTGAAAGTTTCTGCAAATCTATTGTTTCTGTTACTTTTCTCTTCCTTCTTCAAGTCTCCTTATATTTATCACTTTCTTTTATGTCTCAAGCTACTGCTATCTAGCACCTTTGGATGATCTCTTCTCATAAACCTAATTTGGCCTTAGGAAGGGTCATAGAAACCCTACCAAACAGACAATTGGAGCCTGGTGCAGCTCCCCAGCCTTGCCAGCTCCTGTCAAACTGTCCAACCCATCCCAGCGTGGAAAATGGATGTTAAATGATAATGATGATGATGATGATGGTTTCCACATATGTATGTATATGTGTGTGTATGCTTCACCATGCACACACTCAAGTAGTCTATTAGACATCCACGCCAAGAAAGTAAGAGAATGGGACACCTCATACACACACATACAACTATGCATGCGTTGATGCAGAAATATTTGTGAGTATATCTGCATATATATATTTTGTGTGTGTGTGTGTGTGTGTGTGTGTGCGTGTGTGTTTGTTTGTTTTTAAATTCTTAAATTCTAGAGAGTGTAGAATTCTTTAAATCTGTTATAAGAATACAATAGGACAAAGATTGTTTAGAATAAAGAGTGTGTAAGAATAGATTGTTAATCCGTTTTAGCTTTTTGTTTTCTTTCTTTCGTTTCACAAGGTGCCCCTGTACGTGACAAGTATAGATGTTTGTGCTAGTAATGGGTATACAGCTATGATTACTCACTCGGATGGCTGCAGCTGCTGTGAACAACATGCTGCTGACAAAATCATTATTATCAAAGCTGTTTCCATTTGTATGTTGTATATGGCAGGCAGTGTTTGCTGGTAAAGCTAAATCGAAAACCTGCAGCTATCCCCTGCAATAATAAAGGGGTGCTTCATAATTAATTTGTCAGTTTGTGAGAATTCTGATGTAACAGTATTTTGAGATACATGGAGAAGGACAAGTGCAAAAGAGAGATACCTGGTGTTAACAAAAATGTTTTTCTTGATAACAGCGTGTATGTGTGTGTACATACATGTACAGATATGTGTGTGTGTGTGTGCGTGTATGTGTGTTTATTCAGATGATGGCACTTAAAAGTCAGTTCATGCTTCTTTTGAATCCCTGTATTCAGTCCTTCGTTCCCAGAATCGAATTCCTTTGGAATCTTCTTCTTGTTCATGTTTTTCTTGTAGGTGTTTGTCTCAAGTTCTTTAAATAGAATACAAACAATGAAAGCAATCACTCATCAAGTGTGTGTGTGTGTGTGCATGTGCGTGCGTGTGTGTGTGTGTGCATGTGCGTGTGTGTGTGTGTGTGTGTGCATGTGTGTGTGTGTGTGTGTGTGTTTGTTTGTATGTCTATATATATATTATATATATACATATATGAGTGTATGTGTTAATGTGTGTATATATATATATGCGTGTGCGTGTATATATCAATCTAATATAGATTGTTGTCTTCGAGGAAGTGAGTTATTCGCGATCTCACCACCCTCTCAAATACTTTAATGATACGAGAGCTGAGTGAAATAGGACGGTAGTTCACTGCAAGAGATTTGTTTCCCTTTTTGAAGACTGGAACGACAGACTGGGAAAGGAAATGATGAGGTATGTAGCCTGCATGAAGTGAGTTTCTCCAGCGCTCAGCCAGAGGGGGTGCAATTTGATGTCGACACCTC
>NC_068989.1:96125209-96141159 GCF_001194135.2 Octopus bimaculoides
ACACACACACACACATATATATATATATATATATATATATATATATATATATATATATATACATACATACATATACATAAAGTGCAGCCATCAGATAAATCTGATGTAGAAAGTTCCATGCATCAGTGTTACATCATTTATGTTTGTTTCTCTTCCAGTTCTTTTAACACAGCTGTCTGAGAATTCAGCTCCATTTCATTTTTTTCTTTACTGTTATTTGTTGTCTATTTGTTTGTTTATATATTTGCTTTGTGTCTTTAATCTATTCAACGAAAACCATTCTGGCTGTCAAACTTCTTTGTCTTGTCCAGTAGGAGAGCTTCCTTTTAGCAATGTTCATTGTGTGTTCTACACCAGTTCACACTGGAAAACAAGCTAGCTGGATCTTATTTCAATTATTTTTCTGTTCACATCTTCGCAGGATAAATAATATACATACATATATGTACGTTTGTGTGTATGTGTGTGTACTTGTTTATATATCTATGTTTGCATGTTTGTTTATGCATATATAGATATATATATATCACCATCATGCATTCTGAACAGAGAGAGAGAGAGCTTTTAGTCATACTTTGAGCCGTATGAGAAAAATATATTTTGTGTTTTACACGATTCACTGCATTAAATTATCTACTCCTGAAGTTAGTAAAGCAAACCGAGTGAAATGAAACAAAGAATTCCACATTTTTCAGGTTGTTTTATTAGTACAGGAAGTCTGTTCATTGTTGTTGTTGTTTGTCTTTAGAAGGACATTCCATTGTTTGGATTTTGTTTGTGTTTCTGTTTTTCCAAAAATGGAAAAAAAAAAAACTTTTACAAACCAAAGACTTCAAATCCTCTTGTTTATGTCTTTCTTTTTTTTCTTAGAATTGTGTGTGTGGGTGACTTTATCATTAATGTAATAAAATGTTATTGACACCTCTTTACAGGAAATCAATGGAATTAAATTATTTTGAATGAGTTTCCATGTTTAAGCTAAACATTTTATTCATTATTATTATTATTATTATTATTGTTGTTGTTGTTATTTGGTTTGGCAACTTTATCTTCCATTGACTTCTTGTTCCGTTGATAGCTGAAATCATCGTCTTCCTCATTACCATTGCCTTCGTCATCATCACCACCACCACCACCACCTGCCATCATCATCATCATCATCATAGCATCATTCATTAAAGGTATAAACAACAGTGTATTACCTTGAAACTTTCCGGATTTTTACCAAACAATATGGTGCTAATACTTTCTTCTTGGTTTTCTTTGTAAAATTCTTTCTCATTCTTTTTTGTTCGGTTTCCTTATCAACCTCCATTCTAACATTTCATATGTGTGATTGAATGTGGGTGTGTGTGTGTGGGTGTATGATGTCAGATGTTAGAATCATTTAGGTACAACACCTTGCAGCACTTGTTCTGGTTGCTTGAACTCTGAGTTCAAATACTGCTGAGGCCGATTTTGCCTGTCATCATTTCGGGACCAATAAAAGAAGATGTGAGTTGGAGGTTGTGTACTGGCAGTACCAAAAGAATGTTGGATGGGATGTCTTGTGCTATGTCTTTTGAGTCTTTGTGTTCTAAAGGGCAGCGCCTGCAACAATAATGGTACCAAACAATATTGGTCTTCCCTTTGGACACATCATTCATATGGAATGTGGTAGACTTAAATGTATGGAGAACTTCTGTTCTTTTCTAAAACCTTGCCTGCACCTTAAAGTGGAACTGCTCTGATGTAGAGTCTCAGACAATAGACAAGAAAGACCGTTGACATTTGTTTGTTTTGGTTCTGCTTTAAAGTCATGTCTTAGTAGCTGTAAACAACCTGTTCCTCTTTGGGACATTAGTATTTACTTTAACACAAGCCTCCACTAATTGGGACCACCTCTTCCAAGGTGTAAAATGAGTTTGTGTTGGACCAGCATCTCTACCTAGAAAAGAAAAAGTTTTAGATCCCTCACTGACAATTCAGAACCAAGAGCTGGGGGAGGAGGAAGGCCTTCCTTCAGCAAAACATATGTCTGAAGTGCAAATAGGGATGGAACCCACAAAAGAGGTGGTGGAAGAGAGACTGAAAAGGTAGGGATTTAACTGGAGAGAAGCAGAAAAGGCAGCCCAGAGTTATGTGAAGAAAAGCTGTCGATGGCCAAGTTTCCAAAGGGAGCAAAAAGCTCAGGTGACACAAAACAACCTTCTTAAGATTTTCTACAAATCCATGAATCAAAAATGTTGGCTGACAATGGGGTCCCCTAAAGTCACCCCAAAACAATATGGCGATCATAAATCAGATGACAAACCAAGTACACCACAATGGTATTTGAACTCTGAACATAAAGAAGCAGAAGAAATACCACAAGGCACCAAGCTTGATGATCTTACAATTCTGCCAGTCCAGGGATCATGATTTTGTTTTTTTAATGACCCTAAAAAGATGAAAAGTAAAGTCAACATTGGCAGGATCTGAACTCAGAGTGCTGTAGTTTGCAACAAATCCTCCAAGACACTCCATCCAATGCCATAACAACTCAGCTCTGCTGAATTGTTGCCAGGAAATTCGAAGAAATTTCTTTGAACTTTGGAATTTAACATTCTGTAAAAATATCTTTCAGTTCAACTTCACATGTTTCAAGTTCAATCCTCCATGACAACTTGTGATGTATCTGACCCCAACACCCTCATGCCTTTATCTTTTATCTTTTTTTCAGTCATTACACTGTGGCCATGCTGGGGCACCACCTTGAAGGCTTTTAGTCAAACAAATCAACCTTCGTATTTATTTTTTTAAAAGTATGGCACTTCTTCTACCAACCTCGTTTGCTGAACTGCTAAGTTAAAGGACTGTAAACAAACCACCACCAGTTGTCAAGCAAAGAGAGAAACACAAAGGAACACACACACAGACACACCCATATATATATATATACCCATATACATGACAGGCTTCCACACAGTCTCTGCCTACCAAATTCACCCACGAGATGATAGAAGAAGACACTTACCCCAGGTGCCCTCAGGTGTCACACGTGCCTCACAGTGGCTCCCTAACATGTTTCAAGCTGACCTATATAAAATCTTCCTTTAAAATTATAATTCCAAAAGAAGAAACAAAAATTTGGGGAGATGAAATAAAGAATAGGAAGTAACTTTGGTGTTGCCCTGTAGATCTTTGTTAAGTAACAATTAACAAGAACACCATCAACACTTATCATGAACGACATTGAAAATTGCAGAATAATATAATGGCAATTTCAAGTTGAGTATAAAAGACTTGTAATAATCTGTTTAATAGCAGGTATCTTCTGAATTCAGCTCGCATCTAATTTGGGATGTTATCGGAGATAAATACTGTTTGAGAAAATAATAAATGGAATCTCTTTATTTAGTTTTTTTCCTGATGACTCATTGAGATGGAGACAAAGTGGGAAGAAAGAAATAGAGTAATGAAGGTGAAGACTGGTTGAATACAAAAACAAGCTGATATAGATTCCTTGTCAGAATATGGTGTAACAAGTATCAGAAGCAGGAATACAATAAACAGCACTCGCTGACCAAAGAAACTGAATTAATGTGTATTTGCAGTCGCTTCATATCATCTGTATGGATGTCTCTTTCCTTCTCGCTCTCTGGATTCAACCTTCGTTACATATACACACATATGTAAACAGATAGGTAAATAGATAGGTATGCGTGTGTTTGTGTGTGCACACACACACACACATACATGCATATATATGTGTGTATGTGTATAGGTATGTATGTGCTTATGTATATATATATATATATATATATATATGCATGTATATATGTATATATATATATATATATGTATGTGTATATATATATATGTGTATACATATATATACAGATATATATATATATATATGTATATAGATATATATGTATGTATGAGTATACATTTATACGTGTGTGTTTGTGTATACATATATGCACACCCAGATATGCATGTATACATACGTATTTGTGTGTGTGTGTAATTCTGTTCACTATCAGGATTGTACAGTGATGCCAGTAATCGGTAAGGAGGGACTGAATTGACCTTGGGAGCTCTTCTTGTACTTTCATGGTGCCTGGCTTAGTGAGATAATTGAAAGAAAATTGATCTCTAAACTGAATTGTAATCTGCTTTTTAGGTTAGCAGTGTTGTTCTGTTGTGATGATTTCCATTGCCTGGCTCGGTATCGTGTCAACTCGCTATTAGCATGTCATTTGTTATTACCTGATTCTGAAGAGTTTGTTGGCATCTTATATGATATAAATCTTTATTTCACCAATGTCAGTTTATGCTGTTGCTCAGTTTCTATACTAATATTTGCAAAACTTGATGTTATCACTTTACCTAGGCATATCTGTTTGTTCATATTTTTATGTGACTCCATCTTGACCAGATTGTTGACAACTCTCACAAAATCTTCATATTCTTCAATAAAATGAATGCTGTTTGAATTATTATTCCTCACTACATTAAATATGATTAAATATGAACTTAACTGTTGCTTTTTTTTGAGGATGGCATGTCTGAGCAATTTAGTTCAATCCTTATGATAACTTATGATGTCTCCTCATGCACATTACTGTATATTAATACAGTGATTCTGTTATTACTAATGAGGAAAATATGGAGAAAGCTATATTTTGCTGAGGAGGTGTAATGAGTTTGAAACATGTATGCAGCTGTTGCACATTCTTGCCAAAAATCAGATGAAATAAATTCTAGTGATTAGAATAATGATTTTGTTTTTCTCATTGTATTGTTAATATCAATAGGCATCAAGTTGGTAGTATCCTTAGAAAGTCAAGTTGAATGTCTTGTCATTTTTTTCAATCCTTTCTACACTGAGTTCAATTCCTACCAAGGTCAACTTTGCTTTTCACTCTTTTGTTCTTGAAATTACCTCTCTTTTCCTATGGATCTGTTCTCAATTACCATTTGATAATTCTAACAAATCCTCTAAAAATAGAAATAATTTTAATAAATCAAATCTATGCTGTGAGGTATATGAAATACCTGTATCTCTCTCTCTCTCTCTCTCTCTCTCTCTCTCTCTCTCTCTCTCTCTCTCTCTCTCTCTCTCTAAATACGTATATATATGTATATATATCTTCAAAATGCCGGTGTTAGAACGGGGGTAGCTGATGAAGGAAAACGTTCTCTATGTGGCTTGTGTGTTTTCTGTACTCTGGTTATTATTATTTTCTTGTCTACGTTTTGTTTGCAATGTCCTGTACCCAGATATGCACCTATATGTACAGGTAGACGTAGGTATGCACACACCTGTGATGGAAGGGACAATCCTTATGTCCTCCGCAACCTGAATGCATTGTGAGAATGTCATAATGCTGCCGTGTTTGTCTCAACACATCCTCTCGCATGGATGCATTGGGGCTACGAAGGGCTGGTGGCAGGAAGGGCTGGTGACAGGAAGGGCTGGTGGCAGGAAGGGCTGGTGGCAGGAAGGGCTGGTGGATGTAGAACATCTACGGCAATGAACTTCGTCTGCTGCATTCAAGAATGGGAAAATGAACATTAAATTGATTGATGATATTCAGAGTTGTTAATGAGGGATTTATAAGCCCCCCCCCTCCTTACTACAGCAGGCTAACAATATCGTTCAGATAAGTAAAGAACCCCAAGTATTCTTGGGGTCCTAGGTTATAGTCCATCATTATACGGTTATACTGGTTTTTTACAAAGACAAGGCATAAATAATGGTCATGACATTTTTCTTTATTGTAGTAAATTCGACTTAACAGCTGTTTCTAGTAATCATTATAGGTTTGTTATTGATAGGTTTACTCAATTGGTCTATTGATCAGCTGAGAAAAATCGAACAACCCAGGAAATTAATGCTACTTTCATCAGAGTCATTTAACCAGAATTGACTGATAAAAGCAGCATTATATCTTGCCTCTCTCTCTCTCTCTCTCTCTCACACACGCATGCACGCACGCACACACACACACACACACACACACACACTTCTATGTCCTGCATCGTTATATCACACATCACATTCGTTAAGAAAATGTAACCAATTGCAAAAAGAAATTTTGTCACTTAGAACTTCCATAGCTTTATTTACATATTTCAGCAGAAAAATTAATGTTTTTGATTTTCTCTTTATTATTATTTTCTTTTTTGTTTTTGTTAATTAAGATAATGAATTTATTTTTAACTCCCTTGGTAGAATTGTAATATTAGATTTTGTCTACTAGGAAAATAACAAATTATTTTTTATGCCAAACTAATGAATTTATTTTCAAACAGTTTCTTTTAAACTACTCCTATGTCTGGTCTTTATTTCTGTCGTTTAAAATTTCATTTTATCTATTTTCTTTATACTCTCTGCAAGCAGACGTTTGCTATTTTTTTTTTTCATTAAAAATAAATAAAAAGAAGAGTAATTAATTTTCTACAAAGTCTGATATTTGATTCAGATTTATCTATCACTTATTAGTAATTATATCCCGAAGGCCATCGCCTTTTAACTTGTTAATATGCATATGTAGTGGTGCATGTGTGGTGTGTGGTTTTAGTTTGATATTCTGAACTGATTTCAAACTATTTTACTGCTAAATTACTAATTGGTAACATCATCATCATCATCATCATTATCACTGTTTTTCATGCACTTTCTGTGCCTGAATGGACTGAGAGTTCACTCTGGTTGGAATCACTTTGTCATAGAGTATTACTGCTCCACAGGATGAATTAAGGGATATATCTTGCCCTTCCTAACACCGACCACTTTATAGAGTTCATTCAGTGCTTTTTTCCTGGAACTAGCATCTGTGACGTTCAGTTGCCCTAAAGGGTCCTCATAACTTTGCCTTTTACACAATGTACATCATCATCATCATCATCATCATTTTAATGTTCACTATTTGCTGCTTGAATGGGTCAGAAAAATTTTGTTGAAGCACATTTTCTATGGCTGGATGCGCTTCCTGTTGCTAACCCTCACCTGTTTCTGATTAATATTTTCCCTTGGGCAGACTTTTTTACAGGATACTGGAAATGAATGACATTGTTTCTATGATGGTGTAGCTTTTTTCGAACAATGATGTCACACACACACACACACACACACACACACACACAAATATGTACACGTGTGTGTGTGTGTGTGTGTATTCATAAACACAATACAGGTCTAGCTGTGTGGTTGAGAAGCTTACTTCCCAACTATGAAGTCTCATGTTCAGTCCCACTGTACGACATCTTGGACAAGTGTCTTCTACTCTAGCCTCAGGCCAACCAAAGTCTTGTGAGTGGATTTTGTTAGTGGAAACTGAATGGTGTGTGTGTGTGTGTGTGTGTGTGTGTGTGTGTGTGTGTGTGTGTGTGTGTGTGTACACACCCATGACATCATGTGATGGCTGTAAATGACCTTCACCATTATACCAATGATGTTGAGTGTTTTCGGTCTTCCATTATAAAAAGAAAGTATTTGGCATTGGGAAATATTATCATGCTTGGAAACAGGTGAGATTGGTGACAAGAAGGGCCATCCAACCATAGAAGAATCTGCCTGGACAAAGTTTGTCCAACGCATACAAGTATGGAATGGCAAATGCTTAATATTGATGATGACGACAAGAGGCTTCTTTCAGTTTCTTTTGAAACTCCTGGTATGTTTTGTCTGTTTGTCTACCAAATCCACTAACAAGGCTTTGGTTAGCTCGGGGCCCCAGTAGAAGACATTTGCATAAGCTCTCTTTGGGGTGTAAGTGCTTGATTTCCTAAATACAAACTGCATGTTCTCACAAAACCTCCAATGGGGGGAAAAAATGGAAAAAAAAGACAAACAGACATAATATCTCTCACAAACTACAAACAAAAAATATTCTGAACATGACAGATTCCAACAAGAATTCCTTGAGTAAAGAATGCAAAAGCTAAAATGTTATATAATAACATGATTATCAAAAACTTTAAACAATAAATCATTTTAAATTAAAAGGTAATTTTTGTTTTCTTTTGTGACTTTCTTAATAAGGCTAATCAAAACTTACATAGAGAATTTAATGATATTAGGAATTAAGAAGAGGAAGATAAAATAAAAAAAGAGAAAAATATTACTTGAGTAAAAAAAAAGAGTGAGTTTTAATGTTTTTATTCTAAAGAAAATACAATATAGAATAGCAGGTAGAAGTGACTGACTTTTGGGTAGGGACATGGGTTTATCATCATCATTGTCAAAATCCAGAGCAAATCACAGAAGCTCCTCAATTCACAGGAAACAACTTTGAAAGTGATGATGTTAAAACTTAGAGAAAGAAGTTATTTTTTATTAAACAACTATTCTTAGAACTCTTTGATACCACCTGAGACACACACACACACACACACACACACACACACACACACACACACACACACACACACACACACACTCACATGTTTGTACATAATATATCTATATACATATATGTATGTACTATATATAAATATGTGTGTGTGTAAATGTATGTGGATGTATATGTTGATATGCAAACATTCTACTCTTAGTAATCTAAGGTATTTCTTGAAAAACACCCACAACTAATTAATCACTGTCCAGATATTTATTAGCCACTAGAATTCCTTCTGTTCACTCAGTATTTGCTAATATGCTTCTTAGAAAATAACTGTAAGTAGGTTTTTATTTTCTTTTTGCTGTTTCTTTCTCTCTCTGCTAATTATACAAGAAACAGGTAAATTTCTAAAACCTTGGCAAGTGATTTGATATTTTGTAATCCTGCAACATAGTTTTTCCTCTCAAGTAATTGCTGCCAAACAGACAATAAAACTGCTCTTAACAAGTCTTTCATATGAAGAATACAGCTTTGTCTTGTGATTAAGTACAAAAATACCATAATTAAACTCTCACATTTGCCACTAATATTGGAACATCTGCCTCTCAGACCAATATTGCATTTCTATTTTGTCTGTTTGTCTGTCTGTCTGTCTGTCTCTCTCTCTTTCTCTTATACGTGCACTCACATAGAATTACGAAACCCTAACTAACATAATGTGTCTATAACAGCAAAATTTATCTGGAATATCTCTGGGTCTAGTCTACTAAAGTGCAAAAGCCCATGCACACACTTACCCTCTGTCAGTTACAACGACAAGGGTTCCAGCCAACCCGATCAACAGAGCAGCCTGCTTGTGACATTAATGTGCAGGTGGCTGAGTACTCCACAGACATGCATTACCCTTAACTGTAGTTCTCCGGGAGATTCAGTGTGACACAGAATGTGTCATGGCTAGCCCCTTTGGATTACAGGTACTACTCATTTTTACCAGCTGAGTGGACTGGAGCAACATAAAATGAAGCATCTTGCTCAAGGCCACACACCTTTGCATTTGCACATGCACACACTCACACACACGCATGCATGCACACACACACGCGCACACACACACTTTATTTTCTCTTTTTTTCTTTCACTGGTAGCAATCTTAAAATCCGCTTCAAATGCTGAACTTGTTTTCCTTTGGAAAGGAATCGTAACAACAATTCCGAAATTGTCCCTTGATGTTTTCTTATTCCATCTTCTGGTTGTTTTTGGTGAAACGAGATCATAATTGAATGCTTCCACAAACTGAACTGTTCTTGCTTACAGATTTCCAATAAGTCAATTACTGATTCACTCTGTTTCCAATAAAATAAATGACAAGGAAGCATCGGAACAACTCGGATGAAACAAAATACCTCAGTGCTAGATTATTGCTTTTGTTGGTAATCTTTGCAGATTGTGTTTGGTCAGTAGAGCGCCTTGCATATTTTATTCAGCTCTTAGTGTTTTGAGTTCAAATCCTGGTGAGGTCAGCTTTCATCCTTTTGGGTCAGTGAATCAAGGATAGAGATAAATTCTCCCTCCTCTGTCTCTCTCCTTTTCTCTCATCCCCTTCTCCTTTCTTACTTTGTTTTTCTCCCCTCTTCTCTCTCTTCCTCCCCTTTTTTTCTCTCTCTCTCACTCCCTCATTCCATCTCATCTCTCTCTCTGTAGCCGTTGGTACTTTGAGATTCTATCGGTCTCTCTCTCTCTTTCTCTCTCTCTCTCTTTCTCTCTCTCTCTCGAAGGAACCATTAATAGTTTCATGCTTTGATGAAACTTGAACAAGCATATTTATAAAATACGCCATGTATAAGTATCATCAAAGCATGAAACTATTAATGGTTCCTTCGATTGTGTATTTAAATTGACGTATATCTCTCACTGGACGGAATACTCTTTCTATATTCTATCAGACCTGTAAACTATACACCCGCTTTTGTCTTCATTCCTGATCTCTCTCTCTCTCTCCGGCCAGGTAACCTTATATCTCCTCTACAGCAAGACACCTGTTTCTGTCTCACTATAACCTTTCATCATCTGACACAAGATCACCTCCTCCAATTCCCCTCCTCCCTTCTCGAAAGATTTTTGTCTTGCAAATTACTTGGTGACCCTGTCAGTGCAGGTGCCACTTGAAAAGCATCCAGTTCACACTGTAAAGTGGTTGGCATTTGGAAGGGCATCCGGCTGTAAAAATCTTGCGAAAACAGTCACAGAAACCTGGTGCAGGCTTCTGCTTAGCTGACTCCTGTCAAACCGTCCCACCATTAAATGAGGATGATGATGATGATGATGATGATATATATATATATATATATATATATATACTAAAAGGCGTCCATCATATATATACACACACACACACACATATATATATATATACACTGAAAGTACCCATCACATGTATATATATGTGTGACGGATGCCTTTCAGTTTCCATCTACCAAATCCACTCACAAGGCTTTGATTGGCCTGAGGCTATAATAGAAGACTCTTGCCCAAAGTACCATAGTTCAGTGGGACTGAACCTGGAACCATGTGTTTGAGAAGAAAGCTTCTTATTTCTTATTTCTTTATTGCCCACAAGGGGCTAAACATAGAAGGGACAAACAAGGACAGACAAATAGATTAAGTTGATTACATCGACTCCAGTGCGTAACTGGTACTTAATTTATCGACCCTGAAAGGATGAATGGCAAAGTCGACCTCGGCGGAATTTGAACTCAGAACGTAACGGCAGACGAAATACCGCTAAGCATTTCGCCCGGCGTGCTAACGTTTCTGCCAGCTTCTTACCACACAGCCATGCCTGCACCTACTATTATTATTATGATGATGATGGTGGTGTACCATGGACTACATTATCCAATGTATTCTTTTTTATTTATTTCACTCTAAGATGGTAGAATGTGGTTTGAGGGTTATTTGGCTGTTCTTGGTGACCACATTCATGCCACTCATCTCTGATTGTCTTTATGGTTTAAAGCTGAATGAGTTTGTAGTCAATGACTCACAGGGTGAAACCATCCAGTAGTAGTAGTAGTAGTAGTAGTAGTAGTAGTAGTAGTAGTAGTAGTAGTAGCAGTAGTAGTTGTAGTAGTAGTAGTAGTAGTAGTAGTAGTAGTAATAGTAGTAAATATTGAGTTAAAGGTAATGACTTCCTTGTTCACACACAGCCACTTTGATTAAAGTAAATAATAATATTCAAAAAAAGTAACAAAGGAGATTTTATTCTGGTGATAATGTTTGTGTGACTAATTTGGGAATTGTTTGCCTCCACTTGTCAGAAAAATAAAATTGATATGATTCATTGATTAATATTGTTTTGTTTTGTGGGGTTCTTTTGTTGTGTGTGTATCTTTTTACTCATTGCATATCTGTTTCCTGGGTTAAAGTTTCCAAAACTGAGGGAAGCTGGTTCTCGTCTGGGTTGGGAGCACTTAGTGAAGAAGAAAGTTTGTAAGAGAGCCTTGTCAGTGTGCTTGCTTCAAGGGTGCAAGGGACGAAGAATGAAGTGCTTTAGGGGTTTTTGCCCTTCATGTGACAATGAGGAAGAGAGAGAGAGAGTGTGTGAGAGAGAGAGAGTGGTATTAGAGAAGTGTGCGAGCAATGTGAGCGAGAAGTTTGAGGTGTGAGGTTATTGTTATTTAATTTTGGATAAACTCTGATCAAGCGAGCATTCCTGTCATCAAAGGCTTTCCAACCATGACCATATCACTTGTACTTTTCCTCCTGTGCATGTAACCTATAACAGCATTATCCACCATGTCCTTCTCTAAGATAGTAATGAGTGATTTGAGGGAGAGTCCACTGTTGTTTCTAAGTAAATTGTGTGTCCATGTAAAAGTTCTGAGGTGAGTGGCATGGGATTAGGGGTGGGGTAAGATTTAGAGAGGCAAGTTAACTTTACTGTGTTTTTTTTTGGGAGGGCTTTATCCCCATGGCCTTTACAGACCCTATGACACTTGTGAGACCAACTGGGGGGGGGGGGGGCTCATTGAACTTTTTAATGCTTTACATTATTTGTTACTATATTTCTATGTTTTCTTTTTCTTTTAATTAATTCTCAAAATAATGAATAATTTCCTCAAGTAACACAATGTTGGTGTTTGGGACATGAAATAGTAATGAGGGATTATAATTAAAACAGGGATTTTGTTATTATAGAAACAGGGCTGTTTCAGGCAGATTTGGTATCAAAGGGGTTAAATATATAACCCTTTTGTGGATTTGAACATCAACAAATGTTGAATTTGGTACGTTTATTGAGAGATTCTTGCATCATTACATCAGAAATACAGGAATGGCCATGGCCTTGTTGGGAAGGTTAGAATAATGGTTGTATTTTGCTGCTTAATCAGAGGAAATGGTATAGCCTTTCAGAAAGTAACGACAGCAATGAGGGATGATGATGGTAACAGCTTAGCTTTAGCACATGGTCATATTTTAAAGAAAGAGGTTATAGTTATTTGATGAAACCTCAATATATAACTAGTTTCTAATTTGTCATGGGTAAAAGAACTGAATTGGAGGGATGAGGTGAGGGCCTGAATGGGCAACAAATTGTCTGGGGAAGAGTTTTGACAATTTCTGTTGCTGATAAGAAATGTTGAAATGTATCACTCCAGACTTTGTCCTTCACCTATTTTAATATTTTCAGTGTATTTAAACATGTTTAGATGTGAACACAGAATATAAAAGGACAAAGCAATATAACATGAAACGTTTAGCAAGGTGCCTTAATACTTCTGCCATTGTATTGTGTAGGGGTAGGGGTTGGAGTGGGGCCTGAAACACCTATCAGTGTGTGATTACATGTGTGTGTGTGTGTGCAGTGTGGAGGTGTGTGTAAAAGTGAATGTGTGTGTGACTATGTGACATATGGGTGAGCTGGATATGAGGTGTGGGTAGTGTGTGTGTGTATATATATATATATATATATATATATATATATATATACATGGCAGTGTGTTTTGTGTATGTATGAACAAGGCAGGATAGGTACTGAGTGTGAGTGAGTACGTTTCTGTACAAGTCTATGTGTGTGTGTGTTGTGTGTGTGTGAGAGAGAGAGAAAGAGATCTGATGGACAGTGGTCAATGAATCTGATGACATTATCGATTTCTCTTCATTTTGCTCCATTGTTTCCATTGACAACCATTTGTGGACATATGCATGGATGTGTGTGTGTGTTGAAGAGTTAGTGTCAGTGGCCAGTGTGGTTCCTGGTTTGGTCACACTGCAATTTAACTTGAGCAAATGCATCGTTAACATAGAATCTGCTTGATTAGTGAGAGCAATTTAAGAGATGAAAACCTTGTGGCAGTCCTGAATCATTATAAATATAATCATTGTTGTGAAACTCATTCCCATCCCTCATGGGGTCAAGCTGTCACGATAAGGATGCCCATGCATGCACACACACACACACGCACACACACACACAACTGGCACTTTGTCAGCTATGATGATGGGGTTCAACAGAAGAGCCAGCTCATGAAATTAACGTGCAAGTGGCTGAGTACTCCAAAGAGACACACATACCCTTAATGTAGTTCTCAGGGAGATTTAGTGTGACACAGAATGTGATAAGGCTGGCCCTTTGGGATTCTAGGTACTTCTCATTGTTGCCGGCTGACTGGGCTGGAACAACATGGAATAAAGTGTCTTGTTCAAGTTCACAACCTGCTGCTGAGAATCGAACTCACGACCTTATGCTTGTGAGCTGAATACTCTAACCACCAAGCCATGCACCCTCCCCTCTCTCTCTCTCACACACACAAACAGTTTTATGTTTGTCAAATCTGCTCACAGGCTTTTGGTTGGCCCAGGGCTATACTAGAAAACTATAGACTGATCATTATTCCAGTTTCTATGGCATTTAAGAGACTGAGAGTGTAAATATAATATGTGACAATTATTCAGTAGCCATGATAATGCTGCTGTTACTGTTGTTGTTGATGATGATGATGATGATAGTGATGATGATGTGTAATATAATCATAAGGGCAGTAATTTTGAGTGGAGATGGTGGGTGCAGCAAAGGGTGGGTTCAGTCAAGTACATCACTGTCAGTACTTGACTTGGTACTTCATTCTATTTATCTGTGAGAGATGAGAAGTAAAGATGGCTTCAGCAGGATTGAACCGTGAATATTGAGCCATTTTGTCTGCTGTGCTAATGGTGCTGACAATACATCATGCCATCATAATAATGATAAAAGGAACAGGACTTTAGAATGGACTTAATAAAACCAAAGAACGTGTGGAAAAGGGGATGAAAGTATTAAGTATCTTCTGAGTTCACACAAGGAATATAAATGCTGGTTTGACTGTGTTGGATCAAGGGAGCAATGGACTGTTATCCATATTTGTGGATTTGAAGGGATGAAAAAAACAAAACAGCATAAAACAAGAATGAACGGTTGAGATGGTAATTACAGGATTTGATGGGATTTCTCCTTTGAGACTGATCATATGATTAAAGTAAGAAGATCAGCTACTATTAGTGGTAGAGGATAGAATGAAGAAATGATGAGAGATGCTGGACGTTGGGATAACAATTGATAATAGAGCAGATATGAAGGAAACTCAGAAAATTGAGAAATATGAAAACTTATCCAAAAGAGATGGAGAGATTGTGAAAGAGAAGAGGGGGAAATTGTTCCTGTAATAAGGAGTGCATTTGGTACAATTCCAAAATTGCTACCTTGGAGGCTGATTCGGTAAGAATCCTGAGAAAATTTCTTGAGATTTGAGAAGAATTGTTGTCCTCAAATTCCAGGATAAATTTACTCAGTAAGCATGTAAAAGCTTGTGTATTACAAAAACAAACACAATAATAAATAACTAAATAAATAAATAAGAATAATGTTAATAGCAATAATGTTGATGTTGATAATGATGATGATGATGCATCGATGCACACAATATCAATGATGAGAAATTCTACATGTCATTTACTTGATGCACTGCTTGACCGCCTGGTGTTGAGGCAGGATTGAGAGTGGTGGTGGAAGCAGTGAAGTGGGAGGGTGGGTGAGTCATTAGTCAGGTACTCAATAATTGTGCGTATATATTTGCACTTGCTGTAACTGTGACAACTGCGTAATGGACCATTGTACTTGCTTGCGAAGCGTGAATGAGTGATTTTTTTTTGTTTTTTGTCGTAGCTTCGTGCGTGTTTCGATGTGTCTCATAAACCAGCAATACAATGTTCCACCAGAAAATCACTTCATGTGATTTCAAATGAGACAGCTTCCAACTGTAGCCCAATAAATTGCCAAACATTTGCTGCTTTTCTGGATCTCTTCTTGCTTCTCTTATCAGATTTGCAGGTTATTTTTTTGTTTTTCTTTTATGGGTTTCGCTTGCTGCACTGCGACCATACTGAAGCACTGACATGATTTTTTTTTACTTAATTATATTGACCCCAGCATTTATTTATGTCTGGTACTAATTTATTGATCTATAGCTATTGAACACCTAAGATTTACACTTTTCATACAAAAGAAGGGTATTGATAATTCAATACATCAATTACACACACACGCACACATATATAGGATATGATGTGATATATATATATATATATATATATATATATATA
>NC_068989.1:96142370-96164249 GCF_001194135.2 Octopus bimaculoides
TATATATATATATATACATATATACATACATACATATATATATATATAAAGTGCATATATACTTTAGTCAAAGAGGAAGGCAGTGACCATCACCCTTTATAAGGTCTCCAAGGCAGGTGGGAGGGACAGAAGAAGATATCCTCAAACCAGAATGTTGTTGTTCTAAATGCTTGCAACAAAAGAGTTTTTGAGAAAAGCACTGAAGGCACCGGATGATGGGGTTAAGCTAGGCAGTGGATATGTGTGTGTACACACACATGCATATATATGCATGTGTGTTTGTGTATTTGAATATACTCACACACACACACACATGTATATATGGGTGTCTCTACATAAATATTCCTGCAAATTACCAGTTCACAAAAGCATGGAGAGGCCATTTAGACTAAGGGACAAAGTTTCTGATGAATCCTCAGGCAAAACAGATTGTGTGTGTGTGTGTATGTGTGTGTAAAATGGTGATGTCAAGTTTACATTCCTTGTGATTGATATGTTCTTTTGCTCTGAAGTTTTGAAGTTCAGTGGAATGAAAAGAATTCCTCAAGTGTAAAATAGGAGTTGAGAAATGGAAAGACACTCATCTATTAAAATACTGCTTCAAATAGTTACCCTTCCAACCCATGCCAGCATAAAAAAAGGCTCATGTCAAAAGAATATACGATGAACCTCTGCACAGTTTCTAGCTACTAAATTTTAACTCACAAAATAATGGTCAACTTAATGCTTCCATAGCAAATACTTCCCAAAGAGCCAAGGAACAGAATTTAATTCAAAAGGATATGGCTGCTAAACATTGCTTTGTTCAACAATAAACTTGAATAATAACTTTTGAAAGATCTAGTGATATTAAATGCCTCTTCTTCAAGCAGCCTTAGGGATATCTATCCCTTTTAGCTTTGGTAGATTCTTAATTTTATGGTGACCTGCTGGTATCAGTGTCATGGAGGAAGCACCAGTGCTGGTGCCACAGGAAAAGCACCGAGAACACTCTGTAAAACAGTTGGCTTTAGGAAGAGCATCCAGCCAAAGTAGGCAATGGCATTTGGTGCATCTCTCCATCTTGCTAGCTCCTGTCAAACCGTCCAACCCATGCCAGCATTGAAAGCAGCTTTTGAATGATGGCAATGATGTTGTTGTGTGTCTATACCAATCACTTCAATGTAATAGAACGGTCTTTGTTCTCTGTTTGTGGAAGTCTCTAAAACACCTGATGTGCTCTTAGTGTTCCACTGGTACAGGTGCCACCACGATTTCACTTTCACTTGCCCCAACAGGTCTTCGCAAGCAGAGTTTCGTGTCCAATGAAGGAAAGGTACACATAAGTGGGCTGGCTACACACCTGCCAGAGGCCACGGATTATGGTCTCACTTGACTTGCCGGGTTTTCTCATGCACAGCATATTTCCAAAGGTCTTGGTCACAAGTCATTACCTCGGTGAGGCCTAATGTTCAAAGGTCATGCTTCACCACCTCATCCTAGGTCTTCCTAGGTCTACCTCTTCCACAGGGTCCTTCAACCGTTAGGGTGTGGCACTTTTTCACACAGCTATCCTCATCCATTATAATAATAATAATAATAATAAGTAACTGTAGAATATGTGGAGATGGACAAGAAACAATAAATCATATTATCTCTGGCTGCCCAGTCCTGGCTAAGAAGGAATATATTCACAGACACAACAGAGCTGGGACCTATATACACTGGAAGCTATGCCAACACTATGGAATAACAACAGAAAAAAGATGGTATAAACACACGCCAGAAAACGAGAAAGCAACCATTACTCTGGGATATGCCAATACACACAGATAGAGAATTAAGGCAAATAGATCAGATATAGTTGTCAAAGATCATGAAGAAAAAAAATGCTTTCTAATTGATGTATCAATACCAGCAGATGACAACGTTTCTCTAAAAGAAATGGAAAAACTTTCAAAATACAAAGACCTGGAAATAGAGGTAACTCGAATGTGGAATCTAAAAACAGAAACAATTCCTATCATAGTAGGTGCCTTAGGTATAATAAAAAAATATTCAGACAAATACATAACAAAAGCACCAGGACTTACAAATATATATAACATACAGAAAATTGCACTACTGGGTACTGCACACATTCTACGCAAAACACTTTCAATACAGTAACCATAAGAGCACCACAGCAAACCACAGCACATACCCAAGGCACACAGAGCTGTGCTCGGTAGTGAAGTGAAAGCACGTTATAAAAATAAAACTACTGAACAATAATAATAATAATAATAATAAATACCTTAGGAATGAGAACTCAGGTTCGAAATTTCCCCAAGACACCCGATGAAGGGTATATCAGCTGAAATGTTGTGTTAACAACAAACAAGATGAGAACAAATATCCGTCAAATGTAAATAATGTAAATAATGAGAGTAGCAACGAATTCAGTGTACAGCAAAGAGTTCACTGGGGATCAGTTCTCAGCACCTTGTTGTTTATCATAGTCCTCCAGACCATAACTGAGGAATTTAACATGGATTGCTCTTGAGAGCTCCTCTATGCTGATGATATTAATAATTAAAAGATTTACCCTGAAGCACTGTAAACCAACTTCTTTACTGTCTGCTTAGAACAAACACTGGAGCAGAATACAGTTCTGCATCTTTGTCAGATTCTATTGAACCATCCAACTCAGCATGGAAGATGGATGTTAAATGATGATGATGATGATGATGAGATATATATATATATCTGCATACACACACACACACACACACATCAGATTGTTGTTGTAGGTGTTTGTTTGCATTCTCTCTTCATATATATTCCACAAGGAATAAAATAAAATTAAAATTAAGTGAAATATTGTACTTTTTAATTACTAATCTAATAATAAAAAAAGTAAGATGCAGTGTGTTGCCAGTGGCTTAAAATTGTAATATTAAATTAATTTGGTAAGCTCTATAAACGAAGAATTTAATTAGGGCAGATAATTGTGGTTTTATGACCGGCTAAGAGAAACATTGGTTGGCACCATGTAATGTTTGAAGCATCAAACGTCATTAAATAATTCTTGTGTTTGATGTGAGGCCAAGGAATTCATTTGTATTTCTTTAAATATTTTAAAATTCTTACACTTTCATGTCATTAACATTATATTAACATATATTATCATATATTAATTATTATCTCTGATAATGTATAAACAAACATGGTGGATATGACCCATAAATGGATTTCTCATTGCCACCATTCTACACACACATACATTATGAGGCCAAGTAGTTAAGTTTACTTCACAGCCAAATTGTCTCAAGTTCAGTTCCACCATGCTGCAGTTTGGTCAAATGTCTTCTAGCCTCAGGTTAACAAAGGCCTTCTTGTTGAATATAGAGGACAACACCTGGGTAGAAGCCCTGTCTTTTGTGTGTGTATATGTGTGTGTGTGTGAATAGCTCTCTATCTCTCTCTATATATGTGTGTGTGTGTGTGAATAGCTCTCTATCTCTCTCTATATATGTGTGTGTGTGTGTGTGTGCGTGTAAATATCTTCCTATCTATCTGTTTGTCTATCCATGTGTATGTGTGTACATTTACAAAGGAGAGAAAAATGCTCCATAAATATTATAGAGTTTGTCTGTTTACACCAGCTGAGGTTACTCTCCATTGGTACTCTGAGTTTTTCATTTTCATATCTTTCATCTTCACCATAAGTGAAATCTAGATATTACACACACACACACACACACACACACACACACATTTGTGTACGTATGCTGTTGTTTTTATTTCTAGATTTCTTGCCAATGGGGAGGGCCAGTCTCTAACCTAGATCCAAGGCTCTTTCATTGGAATCTCTTCAACACCTACTGGGTAGTTGTGCATTTATGTATGTATATGTGCAAATATTTGTGTGTCTATACCTATGTCTGTCCGTCTGTCTCTATGTATGTACATACGTGCATACATATAGATCAATAGATGTGTTTTAATATTTGTTTCTATAATTATGTATGTACAAACTTTCTGCAAAAGCTGTTCAATAACTTACATAAATATGTCGAATATAATATATTTAAATTCTCTCAGTTTTGCTTGATTTTTCCTTCTGCTAGATGGAATATGTTTGGAAATATCACATTCCCTATGGGCATCTAGTGATAAATGCACCTGCTTCAAGAATCCATGCAAATATTCCAATTTTCAAAAGCAACCTTCCTATGCTATTCTGGCATGACGGGTTTAAAATCGTTAAAAATCAATAAATAAATAAAATTTGATGCACAACTATTTCAGGAATGGCTTCTACTGAGCATCTAGAAACAGTTTACATACTTCAGTCAAAAATTCTTTATGACTTGCTCCCCCCTGAAACTAAATTAATTTAGCATCTCCTATATTTCATTAGGTTCTGGCATCTTGAAGACAGGAAAGCTACCTTTCTTCTTGATTCATTATAATTTCTTTTCACATCAAAGAGACAGGCTGCTCACATTTTAATCATGCAATTTGCCAAATGCACCTTTCATCGCATCATAATCTTCTCTGCTTGGTTACACTGAGAGGGGCTTTTGCTCTGTCAGCCCTTCTTTCTTTGTTCAAACCAAACACTTTTTCAATAACACATTATCTTTGTTTATGTTTCCTTGATTCCGTGATCTTTTCCCCTCTTCCTGTTCAAGTTTAATAAGCCCAATCACATTTCCATATTGGTGATGAGTGATCAAGCCTCTGCCCATTCTTTCCTTTTTTTGGTTTTCTGTTTTTGTCTTCCCAAGAAAAATTTTACTGACTCAACTATATTACAATGTAGTTTGGAATCCAGAGAAAAAGACACTTGAAAGTGAGATAGAGAAACATAGAGGTGATGGTGGGGGTGGAACAGAAAGAAATGGTGGGGGTGGGGTGACTGGCCTGATCCCAAGGAAACTGCAGCCTACCGTGTCACGTTATCATTCAAGTAGAATTTAATTCAACCTTTCAGCCCTAATCAAATAAAAGTATAAACCAACCGTTAATGAAATCATTTAACTATGAAGTGATAAAAGCTCCTTTGTATATAGGGAAATTATAATAACGAACATTGGTAACATGGGCAGAGCCAGTGATGCCGTTAAGCCAATTAAATGTTTGTTAACCATGGTTCAAAATAAAATATGCTTGCTTCAGGCTTTCTGCTAGACAACAAGGGCTAATATCAGCCGAGTGTTTACACTGACTTCTTGATATTTTCAGTTTGTATAAAAATATGAATAAATTGGATGAATTGCTCCATAAATTTCTCCTATTTGCTTTCCTTTCTATATAACCAACACCAACACAATTATCTTAATTTCTGCATTGAAATATTTTCTCCGAGAATATACAACAAATATACAACATCTTTTGTTGATATTACCATAAGAGATATACTTTAAATGCAGCATCCAAATTTTCCAGAATATATATTTTGTCTATTTTGTATATTCTTTAGATTCAGCACTTATAACCACCTATTTTCTCTTCATCCTCTTTTTTTTTTTTTTCATTTTTGTTAACTCTATCACTAACACCTTTCACTTCCACATTTACCTTTCAACAAACTTCATTTCATTTTTTTCATAAAATAAACAGAAAAAAATGTACTGAATGGTTTAATTCTTTTGTATCAATGATTTATTGCTCTCTCTTGAGAAGTTTGGCACCTCTTCATTGCAATAGACTTTTTTTTTTTCAAATATTTACTCCCAAGAAAAGACAATGAAATAAAACTCAACTTACATATTATAAGGTTTATTTTCATATAAACGCTTATAATAAACAGATTTTCACATATTACTGCTTAGAATATTCTGCAAATGAATAACGTTGGTCAAAGTTTCAATGTGATCCCTGGTGCTATTAATAATAATTTATAACTTTTTTGCAAGGGGAAACTTTAAACATGTTCTAATTGAGCTCAGTACATTACTAATTAATTGTTTTTTCATCCCTGCTGTGATGAAATGCCTTAAAAATAAAAATAGTTTCGATAATAATAATAATCTCTCTAGCTTTTACACTATGCCAGCAGCTTTTATGGGAGGGGCAAGTCGATTCCACTGACCACAGGACTTGATTGGTTTGATACTTTATTTCGTCAACACCAAAAGGACGAGAGGGCAAAGTTGACTTCAACAGGATTTGAACTCACAATGTAAAGAACCAAGAGAAATGTTGCTATCTGATGTGTTGAGGATTCTGCCAGTTTGCCACCTTAGTACTAATAAGAGCCACAAGGTCCACAAGGGCCATAGAATCGTTTCAGACAATACAGAGATGAAGGACAGTGGGGATTTACACAGACATACTAACAATAAAACAAAAACAATTTGTGAAAAATCTTTACAAACTCCCCAAGAGGAATAAAATGTTACCCAGGGGCAACCAAGGAACCCCACAGATCCAGAGCCACCCTTCTACTTACCAGGACCACAACTGCAAATGCTCTTTCCTCCTCCTCCATACTCCTCAGCCTACAGGCACCCGCTTAGAATAGGTCCACTCACTCAGGCCATCTTTGCCACATTCACCCACTTTTCAACAAAGTTAATGTCAGTAGGGCAGCACATCTCTCTCAACCCTCATCTTCCTTTTCTGATGGAACTTTAAAATGTCAATGAGAGTCTGGTCAAAGAGTTAAGAGTCTGTCTTCAAACTTTTTATTCTCGTCCAGCACACATCCCCTTTTGCCGTAGGTAACAGATGTATTGGTTCAAGAAAACCTTTGATCAAAATTAATCTAATTGTGACCACCCTGACCTTTCATGAATGTCCAGGATTATATAATCAACTGTGCTTTTTTCTAAAGATAGTAGCATGTGATGGGGAAGACATTTGGCTGCTATATCTAGCAGGTTGAGTGACCACATGTTTCCTCATATAATTTTGAGTTGTAGATTTGGTTGTTGTCGGGGCATAGGATAACCATGGTTGTGCATGTAAAAACCACCTTTTAAGTGTTGGGCTTCATGGAGGCAATGACAACTGACCGAGACGTTCAGCAATATAGCGTGCTTGAGTGGAGTCGTGGTCATGGCAGATATTGGTATCATGCGAACTGGCATTCTCGGAGTGGTTGGTGTTAGGAAGGACATCCAGCCATAGAAAACCATGCCAAATCAGACTGGAGTCTGGTGCAGCCCCTCAGCTTGCCAGCCCTGGTCAAACCATTCAACCCATGCCAGCATGGACAATGAATGTTAAATGATGATGATGATGATGATACCATCTCATCTTTTTTTGTTTTTGTTTTTGTCTTGCCAAACACAGTATATCTCACCATATTTTCCAAATTGCCAATTTAATAGTAAGGCATCCTTTGTGGCCAATTTGGCTGCTCTTTCTAGCTAGTTGAGCAACCCTATCTAGGCTCTTTTGTTATTCGAAATAGTTGTTGTTGGTGTTGTTTAGCTCTCAGCCAGACCCAGATGAAGTAGATATCTTTTTCTCTTTTAACTGTTATTTGTTTCAGTCTTTGGACCATGGCCAGGCTGGGGCACATCGTGAAGGGTTTGCACAAATCAATCACCCATAGTACTTCTTTCTCAAGCCTGCTGCTTATTGTATTGCTCTCTTAAACTGCAATGTTACAGGTGCATAAACAAACCAACATGGTGGGGGATAAACACATACAGAAACATACACATACAGAAACACACTCACACACACACACAGAAACGCTCTCACACACATAGAAACGCACTCACACACACACTCACAAGGCATATGTTGGCTTAGGGTTGTAATAGAAAATACTTGCCCAAGGTGCTGCACAAAGGGACTGAACTTGAAACCATGTGGTTACAAAACAAGCTTCTTAACCCCACAGCTATGTCTTTCATGGCCCCTGGGTCATTTTAAGACTTTTTCTAGGACAATGATATTACCCGATATATATACTCATTGTACGATTTAAGGCAATAACATGTGATTCAAGGGATATTTGGCTACTATTTCTAGCTTTTTGAAAACCAATGTGTTCCTCTCCCTCTCTCCCTCTCTCCCACTCTACCTCTCTCTCTCTCTCCCCCTCTACCTCTCTCTCCCTCCCCGCCCTCTCTCCCCACCCCCATACCTCTCCTTCATTAGCTCACATGTGTTCTCATATGAAATGCTAAGTAAAAATATCTGCTTAGCATAAATAGATATGATTTCAAGAAATGATTTATAGAAGCGAGCAAAATATGTTTCCCATTACATTTGCAGCATTCACTCACAGAATCGTTATTATTTTTATTATTATTATTATTTAATTCAGAGTCTTATTTCTCCTCTTGCAGTTGTACCTTTACCTTGCTGTCAAAAGGTATGCAAAGAGAAAAAAAATGGAGTGTTTCTCATATTCGTTGTAAGAGTAATACAGCAGTTGAGAGAGAGAGAGAGAGAGGTGGGAGGGAGGGAGAGAGAGAGGTGGGAGGGAGGGAGAGAGAGAGGTGGGAGGGAAAGTGTTTTGCCTGTTTAGCAGCATCTGCATCTGTTGTTTGTTTGCATCTCATTCTTGTAAAAGTGTAAACAAAGTTGAATGATATGCTCTTTCTTTGCTAAGTACACACACACACACACACGTGTGTGTGTGTGTGTGTGTGTTTATATGTATGCATGTATATATGTTCAGGAAGAGAGTTTTGTACTTTTAGTCATTTAAACACCCAAAAACCTAATGGGTTCTGTAGGTTCAAGATAGACTTGTGTGTATGTGTGTGTATTTAGACACTGGTGTGGATGTGTGGCTGAGAATGTCACTTCCCAGTCATGTGGCTCTGGGTTCAGTTGCACTACATGGCACCTTGAAGAAATCTATTTTACTACACAGCCCTGAGCCAACTGACACCTTGTCAGTGGATTTGATAAGCAAAACGGAAAGATAACTGTTATGTGTGTGCATGTATGTATGTATATATATATATATGTATATATATATATATATAATATATATATATGTGTGTGTGTGTGTGTGTGTGTCTACAAAATGCTATACACACATATAGTGGGGGAGGGTTGTATACATGTATATGCCTCAATACATTTTTTTTACATCTGCAACCATTTATACACGAGATATGTCAGGTTGTGTTGTTGCTGTCTGTTTTCTCTGATGCCTTCATTCTTTTGAAGCTGTGTGGAAGAAGAGGTCCCTTCTTTGAAAAACAGATAAGCCTTAGTGACTGGAGAGGCTCAAAAACAATGTCTCCAATTCTTCTTCCAATCCTTGCAAGGAACAGAAAAAACCAGTTGTGGACATTCCTTATTCCTCAGAACTTCATCCGTCTGGAATCTCTTCCATGTTAATATCTTTCCTGCAACATTTTGAGTAGAACATTAAATGGTGTTAGCCTCACTGGTCAGTCTCCCACAGGTCCTGCAAAGGTCATAGACATTCCTTTTTTTCCCCAAACCAAACAAAGTGAAAAAGAGGAAAAAAAGAAATATATTAGCATGAGAAAATGAATGCTAAGTTTATGATGATGATGGTGTTAGTGATGATGATTATACAGTTTGTTATAACGACAAAGATAACGAGGTATTAATATAGTTCCTGATATCCATATGGCCCTAATTACAATTACTTAACATTTGTGCTGTTGATGTTACTCAAAGCCCTCCCTTGTCATTTAGTTGTTATCTGGAAATAACATTTAATTAAAGCATATAACCACCATTTAGCTAATGTTTGACCTCTTTAGTAAGTATTTCATTAGATCAGCTGTGAGGGAAGTCTGTTCGCTTTGCTCATTAATGGAATATTTAGTTGGATGTGAAGCAAAGTAGAAGAAGGAAATGACATTTGTCAACAGAAGACAGTCATTCACCCTTTCTTATGTCTTCACTGTAACTAAAAATACTTCTTGTTTTCCATAGCAGTTTTATAAAATGACTTTACATATAAGATATTAGATGGTCTTCTTTTTTTACTTCATTTAAGTAGTTCACTTTGCAACCGCCTGCTTTTGGATTCAATCTCAATGCACAACAGGTGTCTTCTACTATAGCTTCTTGGGAGAGAATTTGGTGGATAGAAATTGTATGGAAGCCTAGTGTGTGTGTGGCTTTGTCTTTCTGTTTGTATGTGTATTTATATTTGCTCCTTCACCACTTGAAAACAGGTGTTGGTTTGTTTACATCCCTGTTCAGCGAAAGTGTGAGATAGAATATGTACCCAACTTTAGACTAAATAAGTATTGGGGATGATTTGCTCAACTAAATTCTCAAAGATGGTACTCCAGCATGGCCACAGTTCAACAACTGAAACAAATAAAACATCTAAGTTAATTACAAGATCAACTTTCTCTACAAAATACAACTTAACTGGGTTTTTTTTCATTATTATCAGAATCACATCACATGATCTGTGCTCCTTTTCCTTATATGGAGAAAGGAAATTGATAAAAGCTAATTTCAACTTATTGTTTATCCACCCTCAAATGAAGCACCTGTGGTATCTGAGTGTATATGTCTCTATGTGTCTGAGTGTATGTCTATATGTGTCTGAGTGTATATATGCATTTATGTCTGAGTGTATAAGTTCATTTGTGTCTGAGTGTATATGTGTATTTGTGTCTGAGTATATATGTGTTTATGCAGAAATAGAACATAGAGCCAACACAAACATGGTTCCACGAAACAATCAATAAGCAGCTGGTTGTCTTGCTCAGAGAATTCATGTCTTTCTATTCTGAAATAACTCGACAGCCAACGGAATATTTAATGTTAGACAAAGTTGAATTTGGCACTGAAAAACAAAAAAATATATAAAGCAATAAATTAGTAAATAAATAAAAATATAAACTATTTTTACTGCTTTACAAGATTTACTGATAAGATACTTAAATTGAAAAATTAAAAATGTATCGTCTGAACAAAGATAATGGTAGACGTTGGTTGATCTATAGAGTGAAGAACTGCTCACTTCTTCACAAATGTGTGATCTTTAGTAACAAAGTTAATAAAACAAAAGGAATTAGTGTCAATGACTAAGTGTAACTGCTGAATAAGTTCTCTTATCAAACATATATTATTTGCACTGAGAAAGTAACTCAAGAAACTAAGACATAATATATACATGCACATATATATATATATATATATATATATGAGAGAGAGAGAGAGGGGGGAGAGAGTATATGTAAAATGTATCATGTGTGAGTAAAAATTCAGATAACTTTTACAAATTCCTGCTAAAAAAATGTTCAGTTCTCTTTACACGAAGGAAGATCACATGATATATGAATGTCAGCTTATGTAAAAATAACATTGCACAGACTTTAAACTCTTGTTATTTTCAAACTAAATTTGAAGAAACACAAACGGGGGAAATTCATTACTGCAAAGCATAAATGATGGAAAGACATACAGAGTAGCAACAGAAGAAATCTTGTGGCCATGCTTTGAGTCCTTAATGAAAGAACACCTGTATAAGAATTTCTGGTTGCAGAGTCATAGTTCTTCATAAGCTTCATCTTAATTCTGGTTCCATACTGAATTTTTATTTAGCTTTTATGATATACAAGAAAACTGAAGTTTCCAGACACACCACCTCCTTTTATTATTTCCCCCTGATGTTATATGAATTCTTGTAACCATAATTTCTCTGACTGTCTGTCTGTCTCTCTCTCTCATACCCCCCCTTCTCTCTCAGCCTTTCTCTGTCATTTCTTTCACTCTTTATATTCCTATTCTTTTCCGTGTTATTCATCCTCAAGGAACCTTATCATTCATCCATTTCGTCCACATCTCACATCATCCATTGTTTTATTTTTGTCCTAAAAGACTGACCAATATTTCTCCTTTTCTGTCCAAATTGCTGAGTCTGGATTTTTCTCATGTTTTACTTTTTCATCCATGTGTCTTATCTCCGTGATATCATTTCCCTAAAAACTGGATACGGTGGCTAATACTGGATGATTAAAACTGAACGTTAACATATCAGGTCTCCTAAACTCATTAGGATATGAGTATGTGGAAATCAATATTATTTTCTTTTGTATAATTTTCAGCTTCTGAAACGAAGTTTTGATAAAACGATTTCATGAATATTGCAGCAGTCATTCAAGATTTGTTTTCTTTTTTTTATATTTTCATGTCAGTGAAGTGAGAGAAGAGTATTTTTATTTGATAATCCCATTGCACTTGGATTAAAGCCCTATTAATTTATAATGGCTTCATGAAACTGTCACCCAATACATTAAAGAATAATAACGATGTAATTCAACCATTCGTTAGTTTGAATCCTCTAACTGTTCTTCTCTGTTCGTTATATAAAAGATCTGTTTGGCACAGTCTTCCAGGGTACGTTGGTTTCATCCACATTAAGTATCTGTTTTAAAGAACAGCAATCTTTGCTAATTTGGCACAAAACTTCAGCAGGTTTCTTATCACCTCAGCCTTTTTCACTTTACAAATTGATATCATGTGAATCATTCAACTTGTTCAATTTCCAAGCTGCACCTTACTTTCCAAAAATCCAGATCTACTTGATTAAGTGTTTGAATCATCATATTTTTGTGTTTGGTTTGCAAGATTCTTGATACAAATTCATACGTTGAAACAAATCTTGTTACATCAAGGGAGGGTAATTATACTAATAAGATCAAAACAAACACACATACAGTTTGTGTGTTTATTTTAATTTTTAGTGACATAATGACCCTCCCTAAATAGCATGCTGATTTCATTAAAATATTGTACTACTTCTTGTCTCAAATAGCAAAACTGTCTATAAGCAATCCTTTTCAGGTTTATTTTTTTCTCTCCAAAATGATAGAACCCCCCCCCCCTCCATTCTTTCCATCATGTTATTGTGTATGCATGACATGTGTTCTGAACTTATTAAAGATACTGAAATCATTTTGGCTCTGATTTTGTTTATTTTCTTTTCATTGTTTTAACTGTTGATTCTGTTATATTAAACTGTTTTGCAATTTCCATTAAACCTTTTATAATTTTGATGCTGATTTGATTATTTAATTTTTATTTCTTGGGAAATCAGTTTTCTTCTCCATTTTTGGTTTGGTATATGAAACTATTATTCAATCTTGAAAGCATTGAAGCATATATAAAAAAAAAAAAGCAAACCATCATGACTGTTACGTCAGTGTACAGTCTAATTCAGTATTTGTCAAAGTGTGAAATGAGAATGAAATGAAAGGGAAGTGAGTGACCAGGATGGGAGCATGAAGATCATAAAATGACATTTCTAAATGATAAAAACATTGAGTGAACAATAAAATATACCAGAGCCAAAACCTGTCTTAAAGTGAAACCATGCAAACCAAGTACAATGCAAAACTGAAGGAGTGCTGTGTGTGTGTGTGTGTATGTGTGTGTGTGTGTATGTGTGTGTGTGTGTGTGTGTTAAACTCTCTGCCCTTGAATCACTTTGTAATTTCTACCATGCAAAAAGTTTTGAGTCCACTCTGCAGAGTGGTTGGTGTTAGGAAGGGCATCCAACTGTAAAAACCCTACCAAAATAGACACAATAACATAGGGTAGTTTTCTACCTGGTCAGCTCCTCTCAACCGTTTTCAGTCATGTGCTCTATCTCAGTAGAAAATAAACACATTTGATGGCATTGATTTAAAAGACCAGAATTACACTGATAAATTCCAAGAACTGCTTGATAACTTTCTTTCCCTCATCATCAGATTTGCAAAAGTTGAAATTTTGTTTGCCTTTCCTTGTAAGTCCAGCCATAGCTGATGCATTGAATGACAGTTGTTAAAAAATTGATCCTTTCCTTACAAAGTTACCTGCTGTAGGAATGGATCTATTTGAATTACAGGAGGGCTTAGGCCTAAAAGTAATTCACAATTCTCAGTCTACAATTGAATTCTGGAAACAAGTTCCAGAAATATAGTATCCTGAACTGAATAACAATGTAGCGTGTAACTCATTTGAAATTTTCAAACCAACATTCACCTGTGAAGCATTGTAATCAGTAATAACGTGAGAAAAAACAGTCTTGTGCAATCTTCTTGGAACTAATTTGTACATCATTGACAAGGCATCAACTGGATTTTTTAATGACTGGCAACCAAAATGGAAACTCACAACACCACTTCTAGCAATAAATAGTAGCTTTAATAGTTTAATAATTATAGCTTTGTCTGTTTGTCATAAAAAATATTATGATTAGACTATAATTTTGCAATGTGGTATCTGATTAAAATATCTTGAAAACTATTGGTTTGCTTTTCTTACATATTTTCCCATTTATTTTGACCAGATATTTACCAAGACAAACAGATATCTATAAATATTTCATTTTTTTTTTTTCTCAGTTTGTTTTCAAATTTGGTTTTAGTTTTTGGCAGTCTAATTTTATGTTACTGAAATCTAAAATTCCGATTTTAACAAAACTTTCTTTTAGATATTGCAATAGTTCATTAACATATTAAATACATCAGAGATTTTGAATGTATTTTCAATACATGTGTACACTGAAATTACCAAAACTAATAAAAATTAGTAGTTAAAAAAAAACACATTCATGAATAAATACTTTCCTGCATCTCCTAGTAATTATATGAAATTTTGTGACAAGATCATCATCATCGTTTAACGTCCGCTTTCCATGCTAGCATGGGTTGGACAATTTGACTGAGGACTGGTGAAACTGGATGGCAACACCAGGCTCCAATCTAATTTGGCAGAGTTTCTACAGCTGGATGCCCTTCCTAACGCCAACCACTGTTCATGTAGTATTGCTCTCAAACAAGTGAAGTTGATCACGTATGGCTCTTATATCAAGATGTTTCTCAATGGAATGTTTCACAATTAGTTGGTTGCTCCTTAATGAGGACATATCCAGCTTCCATCCTCAACAAATGGCATAGAATATTCAGCCACGACATAAAGCAGTCATGAACTAATTTTTAGTGAAGATCTTGGTTTCATTTATTCATACTATAGCTAGTTCATGGTTTATTAAGTAAATAAATATTTTATGCACAATATTATAAAGCCTAGCTGTGGGTGAAATCTCAGTAGTGTAAATGCATTCCTTCATGGGCATGTGGGGTTAAAAGTTCATTTTGCTACCACATGGTTTTGAGTTCAGTCTCAATCACAACACAGAAACTGCGAGAAGTTCATTGTTTGCCTGTATCTATGTGTGTATTTCCATTTTCACTCTTCCAAAATTCACTTAACTACACCCAAAGATGCGGTGTCATTTCTGGTGTCAACAATTTTTCACTGGTTTTGTGTGTGAAATTAGAAATCCCTTGCTTGGAAAACAGACAAGCAGGGTTGCAACAGGTACAATATCAGACTATAAAATAATGTCTAAATAGTATATTCTTCTGATCCATGCTAGCATGGAGAAATAGATGTAAAACGAATGTATGTATATATATATATATATATATATATATATATATATATATATGAAGACATATATATATATATATATACACTCACACATGTGTATGTGTGTATACACACATGCGCACACACCCACGCAGATGCACACACACACACATACAAACACACACACACACACACACTTGATCCTCTTCAGTTTAAAATTCATCGAAAACCAAAAGTATTTTTCCCATAGGAAATTCAAAAGAAACTACAGTGAATCCCAACCAGGATGTGCACTGAGTGAAAGTGAGACAGCAACTGATGCTCCCCCACCAGCTTGTTGCAAACCATTGTTGCTGGCTTGAGTGTTTGTTACTTGAGACATTTCATGTTTGAAAATTTGATGAGAGGCATTCATAAACTGAGGTTCTAATACTGTGTGTGTGTGTGTGTGTGTGTGGAGAAGAGAAAGACTGAAGAAGAAGCAAACAGAAAGCAAGGCCTGGCAACTGCAGCCAAGACCACCACATCCACCCTGTCATGCACTCAATACCTGAGACTGTTCCATTCCTTACTTGGCTTTCTGAACCGTGCCAATGATGATGGTATATATACTCACTCACACACACACACACACACACACACACACACACACATGTGCTCCCTCTTGTGCTTCTTTTTAAAGGCACCAGAAAATGAAACTAGAGAAATATCAACAGCAAATAAAATTCCAATTCTTCAAAATATTGTCAGAACATTTGTTGATTTGACCCTTTACAAAAAACTGACCCCTGGTTTAGTGAAACAGAATCTATATTATTATAGTAGACAAGTGCTGGGGTTGTATGTGTGGGGAGGGCAGGTCTCTTATCCCAAACCAATTCCATATTAAACAGAATTACGTATTTGCTTGATGTAAATTCTACTTGTGCCAATATTTTTTGTTTTTTGGGCTTCACACAATTTCCATCTACTGAATTCATTCAAGAAACACTGGTCAGTCTGGAGCTATAATGGAAGACACTTACTTGGCCAAGGTGCCACAAAGCCATGAGGTTACCAAGTGAAATTCTTCACCATGCAGTTCTGCCTCTCCCCAGAACAGCCGAGAAAAAACAAATGATAAACAAATGGGTTGGGGGGGGGGTGATATTTTAATGGTTTTTAAGATTAAAAAAAAACAGTGGGATTTCTTCTTTTGTTTTGTTCTGTTCTGAATTTTCCATCCAAAACACTCCAATGACTTTTTATTTGACCTCCAGCATGGCACAGAATGAAATATGTTTGAAGACTTCTATTCTAGACAAGAAAATAAATATGCAGCGTTTAAAGAGAAAAACAAAACAACCACAAACAACCATCTCTTCTCGTCACATCATATTAATGATTCGTTGTTTCAGTGATTCTCTTATCAATAATGGTTTTTAACTTACAACAAGGCTTATTCATTTATTTGTCTGCGGGCAGTGGTATTTCAATTGAACCCCTAGTATTTGTCTGATATTGATTTTATTAAAGCACAAAAGAATAAAACATGAAGTTGATCCTACTGGAATTTCAGCAGAGAACAAAATACTTGTTGCTTAGCCCCAGGTCGACCAGTACTGAGTACATCTATGACCATATGTTGTTACTGGTTATTCGGCTCTGACTGAGCAATCCAGACCATCTCATCATTCTTTTCCCCTCTTCCAGATATGATATAATGAAATGCATTGAAGCGTTTAGTCCATTGTGTTATGACCGTTATTCCATTGATTTTAGTCAGGTCTATGTCAGTCTATTGAGCAAAGATGTTGTGGCCTGTATCCATCACCAGTTCTATAATGTCCTTTATCTCTAATGCCTCACTGTATCCAAGGTCATAACACTCAAGTGTTGGTGAACTGAGTTGTCCAATAATGTAAATAAATTGCCAGAAATAGAGAAACAACTGTTAGTAACAAGTGCATTGTATAATTAACACATTATTAATTGCAATTATCCTATTGGCTTCATTTTTGTCACAGGTTTCACCAGGGCATTGTCTTCATGGATTTTAGTCAACCCTAGTAATAATGATTTTATGATTTTCTTTAAGTTTTGTACTTTTCTATTAGTCAGTTTTGCCGAAGCACTAAGTTACAGGGATGTAAACAAACTAACACCAGTTTTCAAGTGATGGTGGTGATGGTAGAGGGAAGGCACAAGTCTCTCTCTCTCTCTCTCTCTCTCTCTCTCTCTCACTCACACACACACACACACACACACACACACATGCACATACACAAAACAGACTTTCACATAGTTTCTGTGTTTTAAATTCACTCACAAGACATTGGTTAGCCCAGGGCTTTAGTAGAAGAGACTTGCCTAAGGTGCTGCTCAGTGGGACTGAACCTAAAACCAAGCAATTACAAGACAAGCTTCTTAACCTCGCATCCATACATTTTAGTGGCAAGAGTTAGGCTTAGTTGCAGTAAATTCAATCATCCTCGTTTGTTGATTGCTACAATATTCTATCAGCCCCAGGAAGATAAAAAAACAACATTGGGCTTCGTGGTATTTGAACCCAGAACTTAAAATTGCAGAGTTTAAGATCACTGCTCAAACAATCTTGTCAAAATAATTTTGATGTTCAGCCAAGTATTAAACCATTTATTAAAGCTCCAGAACATTCCTTTGAGAATATGTTTGACGTCGTAATGAAATATTGAATAACAATCAAAAAAGCTAAACAAATAATAAATGACCAAGCTGCTCTTTGCAACCGGTTGTGTGTGTGTGTGTGTAGAGAGAGAGAGAGAGAGACAGGTTGCATCACTTCCACATGGCTGACCAATGCAATTTTCTAAAGTTTTATGGAAAAAAAAAACGTCATTCGGGTCATCTGTACATAACTGGATTGTATTCATACAACAAATGATCTACAGATCATCCTATCACTATTAAATACGAAGATACATATTAAGAGTTAAGTCTCCAGAGATTATTGCCCTCAAACATGGAACAATAACTACAGTATGTTTACTGACTGGATATTGGAAATGGGCCAAATTAATTATCTTCTTTCAGTGTTATTTCATTTTCTAATTGTAATGTTCATTCATTACTCAGCTTATATATATACTGGACGGTTGAGTTTTCTTTATTCTTACTGGATTGTTTTATTGTTCATTTCTTAAATACTTAATAACACTTTTATAACAACAGCTGTTAAGGCATATATATACGTAATATACATCATCATCATCATCGTCATCATCATCATCATCATATATCCATTTCCCATGCTGGCATGGGTTGGATTGTTTTGAGAAGAGCTGGCAAATCAGAAGACTGTGCCATGCTCTGCTGTCTGCTTCTCCATGGTTTTCAAAGTTTGATGCCCTTCCTAACGCATCACTTACACATGGCTGACCAATGCAATTTTCTAAAGTTTTATGGAAAAAAAAAAACATCATTTGGCAGAAGATTGCATTGGTGTGTTCATGTGATGTGTATGGATGAAGACGGCTGCATAAAAAAGAACCAACCTCTATATAAAATGTGTGTGTGTGTGTTTAAATATTTATGCTTGTGTGTGTATATGTATAAGTATGTATACACTAGCATAGCTAGAGTGTGTGCTGCCCAGAGCGGCCCTTCAGTTTGCCCTCCTACCACTCACACAAAAAAAAAATATATTGCCTACCAGCAGACCAAAAGTGGAGCATGCCTCCACCTCACCCCGCCTCTAGCTACACTAGTGTATGTGTGTATATGAGGTTTGTTTTCAGAACAGAATACTTCAATTGGACTCATTAGCAAGTAAGCACATATCAACATGTAACATATTTATTATAACTGAATGTGTTGAAACTTGACTGATGATAGCAGTAAAGGAAAAAAAGACTACAGGATCCATTCTGTGTGTGCATGTGTGGTGGGATGTAGGTGTGTTTGGAGATGAGTGGGGATTAACGAGCCAAATACTTTTAAACCCATGATAGTTTTATTATATTCTGGGGACATTTCGAAAAAAAACAAATAATTGTTCTACTTTAGACTAATTAGAAACATTGATTATTAATATTGAATCAACAAATATTTAATGGGGAGAATTTAAACTTTAATGTCCTTAATTTTTTTTCTGCTTACTCTGTTGGGGGAGTTAACTAGCTCACAGCACCACTGTATAAAGACATTAATATTTCAATTCTTCATGTTTAATATTTGTTCATTTGATTCCTAATGTTTCTAATTAGCTTAAAAAGGTTATCTAAACAGGTTTTTTATTCTTTTCATTATATTTCAAGAATAAAATAACTCAACTTCAAATTTACTTGGATTTTCCCATTACAAAAAAAAATTCTAAACATAAAATAGGTGCAGCAGTGACTGGTAGGTAAGTAACTTGCTTCCCAACCACATGGTTCCGGGTTCAGTTCCACTGCGTGGCACCTTGGGCAAGTGTCTTTTATTATAGCCTCGGGCCGACCAAAACCTTGTGAGTGGATTTGGGAAACGGAAGCTTTTCTGCTGTTTTTCATCATTTCCTTCATGCAATCTAGTCTCTTGAGGCCAACCACCACTCACTCTACCCTAACCCTAACCCTCCCTCTGTCTTCCTTTCAATCTTCCTGTCCAGAAATTTCCTTCCATTTCAATTACTTACCATTCTTTGCTTTCTCTTCTCTTTAAACATTGCGTCTTCAGATTTTCCTTTTTTTTTTTGGTTTCACTCATTTAATTGTGGCCATACTTGGGCAACTGCTTTAAAGGGTTTTAGTTGAGCAAATTTGCCCTAGGGCTTTTCTTGTTTTTAAGTCTAGTACTTATTCCATTGGTCCCTTTTACCAAACTGCTAAGTCACAGGGATGTAAATAAAAACTAAGACTAGTTGTCAAATGGTGATGAGAGTGACAAACACAAAGACACACCAAAGTAGTGGTCAGCCTAGGGCTATAGTGGAAGACATTTGCCCAAAGTGTCATTCAGTAGAACTAGGATTGACCCCCAAAGGCCACAACCAGTTCAAACTTCTCTGTTCACCATTTACATCTTTTGTTCATTGCACACAAACAGAATCTCGTCTTCTGTTCTGCTAATTGAAGTTGTTTGTCTTCATTCGACTTATGGTAAGGTTTGTTGGTTCTAGGCTTTGCTTATATGATTGGAACTTATCTAATTCTTCAATAGATTTAGCTCTTAGAGCACAACATCATCAGTATTCAGAAGTCCCCATGCACAACCAGGTTTAATTTCCTCTGATGTAACTTGAAGAACTGTAATAAACAGGATGGGATTGAGAACTGAGCCCTGTTACACACCTTCTAGTTGTTAAATTCGGTGTTGAACTTTTTGCTAACTTTCACCCTGTTCACAGCTTCTCTGTGTTTGGCTTGCATGATTGTGTCCCTCTCATACACATGTCATCTGCACCTAGCTTGTTTTAAATCACACCCAGACCACATAAAGGTGGTTCCAGCCATCCTCGAATTTATGCGACTTGTTTCTCTTTTAAAACTAGCAGATTCATTCATTATATAACAGAACCTCAGTTGATGAACTGATTTCCTTCTCATGGCCATTTGTCACCTGAACTCTTCATAAATTGAAACTATGTTCCCCATAGGGAATTCAAGAGAATGTACAAGGAATCTGAACAGGGATGGGCACAGAATGACTGTTAGAGAGCGACTGTCACCCTCCTCCCACCTTGTTGCCAACTGTTGTCGCTGGTTGGTGTGTTCATTACCCGAAACATTTTATGTTCAAACAATTGTGCATAAACTGATTTGTTCATATTGAGAGGTGTTCTCAATAAACCAAAGTTCCCCTATATTTGGTAAATGGTAAACATTATGTATCCACACATTTTTTTGGTTTTGACATTTTGGTTTTAAATGAAGATGTAGCAGTCATACATTTTATATATGTACATGTATAGCTATATCTACATATATATGCTTGTATGTAACGGTGTATATATATATATATATATATATATATATATATATATATATGTATATATATATATATATATATATTTACACTCACAGAGTGGTTGGTGTTAGGAAGAGCATCCAGTTGTAGAAAACCATGTCAAATCAGACTGGTGCAGCCTTGCAGCATGCCAGCGCGGTCAAACCGTCTGACCCATGCCAGCAGGGACAATGGACGTTAAATGATGATGACTATATATAGAAGGTGATATCAAAAAGTTCTTTAGTGCACTAACAGATGGCAGCACACAGTTATGCACACAGTGAGAGCTTCATGAGACAGTGTCATTGTTGTGTTTACTTTGCAAGTTGTGAAATTTGTGTCTGGAAACTTTTTGATACCCCTCGTATATATATATATATATATATATATCTGTGTGTGTTTATATGCATATATATATATATCATCATCATCATCATCATCATCGTTTAACGTCCGCTTTCCATGCTAGCATGGGTTGGACGATTTGACTGAGGACTGGTGAAACCGGATGGCTACACCAGGCTCAGATCTAATGATGATGATGATGATGTATATGGATATATATATATGTATATGGATAAATATATATATATATATATATATATATATATATATATATATATATATATA
>NC_068989.1:96168253-96168596 GCF_001194135.2 Octopus bimaculoides
TTGTCAAGCAATGCTAGGGGGACAAACACACACATATACATATATATATATACATATATACGACGGGCTTCTTTCAGTTTCCGTCTACCAAATCCACTCACAAGGCTTTGGTCGGCCTGAGGCTATATTAGAAGACATTTGCCCATGATGCCACACATTGGGACTGAACCCGGAACCATGTGGTTGGTAAGCAAGCTACTTACCACACAGCCACTCCTGCGCCTATATATATATAAGTTCAAAAAAAGACAAAAAACAATAACAAAAAACAACAACGTGAGGATGTGATACGGATAGTGTTATTAGACGCTCGAGAAAGGAAAGATATATATATATATATATA
>NC_068989.1:96169185-96180568 GCF_001194135.2 Octopus bimaculoides
CTGTAACCTCACCAACTTATCTTGATCTTTCATAATGGCATGAAACAAAGACAAGACATTATGGATGCTGCTCCCCTCTTCATTCTTAGACTTTATATATATATATATATATACACACACACACACACACACACACACACACACACACACACACACACACACACACACATATATATATAATGTTTATGTATGCATTATATAATTGAATAAATAAATAAAACCCGAAAAAGTCAACTTCATTAGGACACCCTTCGTTCTGTTTTATAGAAAGATGATTCGTATATCGATCAGATATTTGTATATTCTTATCAATCATTTTTGTCATTACCAATGTCATGCTATGGCTCCGCAAATTATATTCTATTATTGAGTTAGTCGCCACTGAGGATATATCACAGCAGACATATGTTTCATGAGGTTAACCTCAGAATTATCAAGAATAAATAGATTATATCGCCAACTTCAAATACATGAAACCAGTTGAAAGCTGAAGAATCAATTATATGAAACATTGTTCAAACAATGAAAGAAATAAGAGACCATGTTTGTCAAAAGGAACTTACACTGGTAAACACATCAACAGATAAACTGTTTTCCTTGTCGTTCTTATATTTGGCAAACGCTGCCCCCTATCTCGGAAATGATGCTATCATCAATGGAGAAAATTCCATGAATTTGAATTACACATTTAAAAAGCTGAGTCTGTGCCAGAAACAAGTATATAATAGAATATCGTGAAAGGAACTAATAAACAGCATTACATTCTCCTCATACAATAATACACTGGATGGATGCAGTCATGGCTGTACGGCTAGGAAATTTTCTTTATAGTCACAAGATCCTGAGTTCAATTCCACTGTGTGTTATCTTTGGCAAATTTTTTTAACCTTAATCCTAACCTTATCAAACACTGCTTAAATTGTTCTCCTATACTCACTAATAGTCAAACTCTTCCTCACTTGATATCCTTATTTAATTTTTTATTTCAGAATTGTCTCCCTTTCATTTCTCAACAAAAATTATCATTAACACTAATGATTTTTTTTCTTTTCATTGTGGATGGATTGGGATTTTGTTTCCATTCACTATGTTACGTATCATACTTCACTTGAGTACGCTATGAATATGTGCATGTAAGGATGCGTCTGTCTGAGTTTCTGTATGTGTGTGTGTGTGTGTGTATAAATATACTTGTACATATGTGTGTGTTTGTATATATTTATTTGCATGTATAGGTCTACTTTTACTTTTGTTAAGTACTTAAACCTGTGTATGGCAAGAAGTGAGCATCATCATCATCATCATTTAATGTCCGTTGTCCATGCTGGCATGGGTTGGGCGGCTTGACCAGGGCTGTACCAGTCTCCAGTCTGATTTGGCATGGTTTCTATGGCTTGATGCCATTTCTAACAACAACTACTCCAAGAGTATAATGGTTGCTTTTGGGTGCCACTGCCACAGGTGCCATTGCCACAGGTGCCAATTGCATGACACCAATGTCTGTTATGACTATGATTTCATTTGGTTTGATGGGTCTTCCTTCTCAAGCACGGCTATTTTGCCAAAGGTTTCGATCATTCGTCATTGCCTCCATGGGGCCCAACGCTCTCAAAAGGTGCTTTTTACATTCTGCCTGCATGGGCCATAAGTCAGGTGGGTCTCATTAGATGGAATACAGGATCTATTTTGTTCATGGTACTCAAAAGATTTACATCCTGGAATTTGAAGGCAAGCACGGTCACACGCCTCTAAGCTGATTCCTTTAATCCGATCAAATGTATCATGGCCTGGTATGGCAGTTCTTTTTAATGCTAAAAGATCATCATCGGCTAGAAAGAAAAGAAAGGGAAAAAAGAACAAGAAAGACATTTTATATTCACACATGCATATTAAATATTATATAGCATCTGTCGCATAATTTGTTTTAAATGATGACAATGACGATGACGATGATGGTGATGATGACAATAATGATGACAATGATGAATGTGAGCCTCCTTCTCATCATCATTATTGAACGTTCATTTTTCCATGCTGGCATGGGTTTGGCATACCTGCATTATAAACAAATAATTGATCTACAAAATGACAACTTAGAATTCATGTGAATGTAAAACATCTTCAGGTTAATTTGGAGACAGAATAAACACTTATGATGATTCAAAGTGAGAAACACAAAGGTTGTGGTCAATGAAGAGAGTAGAGGTGATACCATCCAGATTGCCTCTGTGAGGCCCAATGCTTGAAAGGTGCTTTCTATGTGCCACCAGCACAGGTGCCAGTTACGTGACTCTGGCATCTATATATATATAGAGACACATCTGTTGGTTGTGTTTCTGTATATGCATGTCCATATATGCATATGTAAGTATGTGTATGTGTGTGAGAGAGAGAGAGTGTGTGTGTGTGTATGTGTGTGTGTGTGTGTAGTGATGTACACTTGGTACTACACTGCATAAACAATACTGCAAGACCTACAGGAACTTACATACTAATGTGTTTATCTGAGGAAATACATGGTCTGATCGATAAGTATCTGGACTGTTGCCATAGTAATGAAGAGAAAGCACACAGAGTGAAGCTGCTTGGCTCAGATCGACCTTGAACTCTGCTGTGTCTGTGCACTAAGTTTCAACATTCTAGCTCACTTCCGCTGTTTACAGCAATGCTTGGAAGTCACACGTGTAGCATGTGTTCATCACATTGACCACGAGAGAGGAAGTTGAGCATAGAATCTGCATCAAATTTTGCCAAGGGCTTGGCAATACCTGCTCAGAGGCCTACGCAAAGTTTTCATCATTCTTGACACAATCAAGGAGATCTCGTGCAACCAAAACTCGAGGACCTTCATGTATTTATTGCAGGACACTGATGAGGTAAAGCACATGGTAGTCTAATGTTTCTACTAATGTTACATGATCATTTTAACATTTTATTGAAACACATGTACGTCCTAGAAAGTACTGAATACCACACCAGTATTTTGCTTGTTATTGTTATACGTATTTACACACACACACACACACACACCTCTACACATACATTGAGTTTGTTTAATTCCTTGGTTTGCGTTTTGTTATGCTAAATATTGCAGGAAAAGAATCTCCAGAGAAATTTCTTAGACAATTTCTATTAACAAAAGCAAACACAAAAGACTGGAATTCTTTTGAGATGATTTTTTTTTGCTTGGGGATTCACAATGTAGTGCAATGTGTTGTTGTCAAGAACAAGACATCAATTATGGATTTGAACGATGATTTGACACAAGGGGATTACCTTTGTATGATTTTTTTTTTTTTTTGTTCTAACCACAAAATTTTATGTTTAACATTTATAATAAATTTGACACAGTATTTTCTTGACCAGAGTGTATATATTTATATGCCATGTTGAAATCTATGCTGATTGGCATAAACATTCTGCTGACTTAGTAAACAATGTTGTTATGAGTCAAACAACACCTTTCGTTGTATGTGTTTAACCTTTTTTGTTAGAATATTTCCGTTGACATATTCAGCTTTTGTTTCAAATGATTTAAGCATAAAATGAGGAATTTGATAAAATAATTTTGTTCTTATTAAGTTGTGCTAGGATCAAATTGACTTGAAACTTTGATCGAAGGTTTTGAGGTCATTTTAACTCTTTAAGTGCTGAGCACATTCTCTATATAATCCTCCCAGCCTTGTTATAAACTAGAAATTTGTATGAAATGTAGGTGGTCTAGTATAAAAATCATGAGCATATAGCCATTGCATGAATTTTGATAGAATTTTCTGATACAATAATCATTTTTGTATATTGAGAAGTGTTGTCATATCATTGTCAACTGCTGAGGTTGGTTAAAGAAAGTTCAGTTGATTAAATTTTGGTGTGTTCACATATGTTGACAAGAAGTTGTACAATACTCATTAGAAAAAGACATTGAGATCCGACATCTTCCTCTCTTTCAGTCAAAGAGTTTCTAAAGTCCAGCAAATAATTACCATTTACTCTGTGAAATAAGTATTTTCTCACAAACCCAGCAACATGCAGAGACATTGTATTGAAAATATATCAGTGAATTTATAATACCGTTCTATATTTAAGGGATGAGGGATTATGTACATTATTTACAATTGACGGATATTTGTCCTCATCTTGTTTGTTGTTAACACAATGTTTCGGCTGATATACCCTCCAGCCTTCATCAGGTGTCTTGGGGAAATTTCTAACCCCAAGATTCCAAGTTCGATTCCAGGCAGTGACCTGAATAATAATAATAATAATAATAATAATAATAATAATGATAATAATAACATCGAAAAATACCTTAGGAATGAGAACCCAGGTTTGAAATTTCCCCAAGACACCTAATGAAGGTTGGAGGGTATATCAGCCAAAATGTGTTAACAACAAACAAGATGAGGACAAATATCCATCAATTGTAAATAATGTAAACAATGTACAGTAAATTTATGTTGTTTTTTTTACCTTTAATCCTTACCATTCATTAGCAAAAAAGCATTGATGCAGTATCAAGTCTATTTCTGCTCAGAATCAATAAATCCTGATGCGAGGAAGCAAGTAAAAGATAAAAGATTACTGGCTCTTGTGAGCCACATTAGCAATTTATTGGCTGTAGTAAACCTTCAGGTAGAGCTGCTGCATGGTACACAGTAACCACTCACTCAGCTTCTTGATTTGTCAAGCTTCACATGTGCCAAACATGTTTGTAGAAAATGAAGCAACAATCGTTCTGGAATAAATTGATGTATATAACCAAAATCTATTAACTCTTTTGCTACCAGATTTCTGTTAAAGTATGCAGCTTTTGTTTTAATTAATTTTGAAAATAATAAAGAATTTAGCATAATGACTGAGTGATTATTCAGCTGGAGTTTGGAACATAAATGAACATGAAAATTTCATGGACAGTTTTAATGGAGGTCACTTTAAAACCGGAAGTTTGTATCATAGAACCAGAGGCAGTCTCAGACTGGTCGGTGACATTACTGTAATTAGTCACTTAAAAGTATTTCTAATAAATATTTTCAAAATGAATCGATAAATATAACTTATAGTAAACATTTTCAGAAAGACAATAATGAAGATGGTGGTGATTGGAACGAGCATCAGGTATGGTATTTGGGAATAAATGAAAGTGTGTGTGTGTGTGTGTGTGTGAAGTCATGTTTCCAGAAAAATTCTTCGTTTCCCTTCTTCTCTCTTCTTCTATTGATTTATGCCCTAATTGTCGGTGCCAACTTTGTCGCATAGAATCACAGTAATTCAACCTCAGGTGTTTGCAATCAGGATATGTGTCTCACAGCATACAAACAAAATCACGACCATCATAGGTGCAGGTAGAGTTGTGGGGTTAAGGAGATTCCATAGCAACCCCCTCTTTTGGGGTTCATTCCCACCACATGGCACTTTCAGCTGGTCTTTTCTGCTATAACCTCAAGCTAACCAATGCCTTGTGAGTGAATTTGGTAGATGAAAATTTTACCGAAGCATGTTGTATGTAGATATATATTTATACATGTGTATGTGTGTGGTTCTGGTGTTTGCCACTTGACAACAGGTGTTAGTTTGTTTTCATCCACCATAACTTAGCTGTTGGGTGAAGGAGATGAATGGAATAAGCAACAAGCAGACTTTGAAAGAAAACGGTTCTGGGGTTTGACCAAGTAAACTGTTGAAGGTGGTTCCGCAGCTGCAGTTCAGTGTCTGAAAAACAAGTGAAAGAGAAGACGTGAAAAGAAAGCATTTCCTAAGAATTCTGTTGATACGATTGATAACATTGTTTCAATGAGAGAACTATTGAAAAAGAGATTAGAGCTAGATATATGTCACAAGTTAATACTAATACATCAAAGTTAAGAGTATTATCAATAAGTAACATGATATTGTGGACGAAGGAAGTTAAGAAACAATGACTTTACTCACTAAACTAACCAACTGAATTAATTTCATTCTATCATTTCTTCAATGATTTCCATTCAGGAAAGAATAACAAAAAAAAATCCAACTTTTTTCTTGAATCAATCCATTGTTTTCTCAACATTTATCAATTATTCAATATTTCTCCAGAACTTTAGGTTTTCTTTCTTTCAAGAAAGAAAAAAACTTAAAGCAGAAATTTACCCAAACCACAGTTTGATAAGTCCAAAATATCACAAAAGGGACGAATTCAGTATAAATACTTGTTTGTTTTTTTTTTGTGTAAGTGTATGTGCATGAGTTTGTGTGCGTGCGTGTGTGTGTGCGTGTGTGTGTGTGTGTGTGTGTGTGTGTGTATATATATATATATATATATATATATATATATATATATATATACACACACACACACACATGTGCATATGTATATCCATATGTTTATATACACATATGGAGAGCTCCTACTTTTGCTGGCAATCTCAGAGTGAAAGGCAAATTGTTTGATGCCTCTGTGTGAACAGCTATGCTACATGGCAGTGAAACGTGGGCTGCGACAGCCAAGAACATATGTAGGCGTAAAAGAAATGAAGCCAGTATGCTTTGCTGGCTGTGCATGTTTGACAGTGTGTAAGCATCTTGAGAAAAAAGTTGTACATAGGAGGCATCAGATGAGGTATGCAAGAGAGAGACAACTATGCTGGTATGGTCATGTGATGCATATGGACAAGGACAGCAGTGTAATAAGTGCCAGTCTCTAACCATAGCAGGAGCCTGAGGTAGACCCAGGAAGACATAAGACAAGGTGGTGAAGCATGGTCTTCAACCCTTGGGCCTCACAGAGGCAATGACAAGTGACTGAGACCTTTGGTGATATGCAGTGCTTGAGAAGACCCGTCAAGTGAAATTGTAGTCATGGCTGATGTTCGTGTCGCGGAACTGGCACCCATGCCAGTGCCACGTAAAGTGCACTTGTACCAGTGATGCATAAATGCACCGATGCCAGTGGCACATAAATAGCACCCAGTCCACACTCTGTAAAGTGGTTGGCATTAGGAAGGGCACCCAGTTGTAGAAACCATGTTACAACAGTCAATTTGGAGTCTGGACAGTTATGGAGCTGGTCAGCTCCTGTCAAACTGTCGAACCCATGCCAGCATGGTAAATGGACATTAACTGATCATGATTATCATGATTATCATGATTATAATTATTCTATTTTATAAAAAAAAAAATTAAAAAAAACAAAAACAAATGTAAGAAATAATACAATTCATTGATTTGTAATTTTACTTTGTATTTCTATGCTTCAAAATCAGAAGTCCTTTTCCAGGAAATATTTGGAAAAGCTAAAAGTACAAACCATCAACCAGTATAATTTCTTATAACTGACACTGACTTAATAAGAAAAAATAATGGTAAAAACATTTATATACATCAGAAAATTCTTCATGCAACATATACCACTCTAATATATATATATATATATACATATATATGTATATAGAGACAAATATATGAGTGCCTATTTTACTAGATTCATAGTTGACTATCTATATATAGATGGTGTGTGTGTGTGTGTGTGTGTGTGTATAGTTTTGTATATGTAAGTATGCATGATGGAAAACAAGAGAATCAATGTGAAATATTGTTTAGCGAAGGAAGCATAAATATATGACTGAACTAATGCATGTGGAGAACATTTGGAACAAATTGCAGCAACCAGTGAAGTGACATGGTGGCATGGCACAGCAAGGAAGATAGGGAAGCAAACATTGATTCCTCGTGAGGTGGTGGTGCATGGTAGTGGGAAAGAACAAGCCATTATAAAGTTAATCATGTGGCCTCTTGAGCTGCCTTGGAGAGCAAAATAATGTGTAAAAGTTATTTTGAAAAATCATTTGAAACCTTTTTTTGTCAGTTAAGTGTAGACTGGACTTGGAGATGAAACAAACTAAATTTTTGAAGCCTGGCAAAGATACTTTGAGAAATAATGGTAATAAATCAAAGTAGGAAGCCAGCAAATGTCCATGGGATTCTCACCATCAATTGGATGGTAAAAAAAAAAACAGAGATGCGTCAGTGTTCTGTATAGTTCACTTACACACTCACACGTGCACACACACACACACACACTGCACATGCATATTCACTTGAGTATGTTTATGCGTGTGTGTGTGTGTATGCATGTATGTATGTACAAGCATATTCCCTCACATGCAGACATACATACATACACACACACATACATATATATGGGTGTGTGTGTGTATAATATCTATATCTATCTTTCTCTTCCCCCCGCTCTCTCTCTCTCACTGATATATTGCTTTTCACTTTAGAAAAAACTGGATATTTCAGTGAAGCACAATCGTGTGTTGGTGTTTGTGTATATTTTGCTTATACAGTTAGTTGTATAGTAATCCACATGAACAGTGAAGATGCAGAGGGGGAGGAGGAGAAGAAGAAGGAGGAATAAAGGAAAAAAATAGCAGACACAATATAACACCAATGCCACAGTTCTGTTGTTTTTGTGATTGTTGTTGTTGTTGTAGGAAATCTGTCTCTACTTTCTATATTGTCTGTGTGTCCAATCAAGTCATTATATTGTTAGGAGCAGTGATGTCCTTTAGTTGTTTGATCAAACGATCAGACACTTCAGTTTAATGCACATTATTATTATTATCATTACTACCACTACTACGACTACTACTACTACATAAACACAGACACCTCTTATACGTTCTATAATGTTCTGTAATGAGTAACATTTGAAACCAAACAAAATAACAAACGAAAACACAAACACACACAAAAAGGAAAAACCAACTAAAGAGAATAACTGATTATGTAGTTTTTTTTTTTATGAGGAATGGCTGGTTTCATTGTCCAGCTCTTTGGTGACTTGACTTAATCCATAATAACTTCAAATACTATCGGTAACCATCTTGGTGGGTTTTGAAGTCCCCCACCGATGCATTATGAGTGGGATTTCATTGGTAGAAATTGTGCTGAAACCACCTGCACACACACACACACACACACACACACACACACACACACACACACACACACAAACACACATGTGTGTGCGTGTGTTTACGTAGGCAGGCATGGTTGTGTGGAAAGAACTTCGCTCCCCCACTACATGGTTCCAAGTTCAGTTCCAGTGTCTCAGGTTTCTTCTATTACAGCCATGGGGTAACCCAAGCCTTATGAGTGGATTTCGTAGAAGGAAATTGAAAGAAGCCCATCGTATATATATATATATTTGTGTGTGTGTGTTTGTGTTGATGTTCGTGTTGGTGTGTTTAGGTCCCAGTAACTTAGCAGGTCAACAAAAGGGACTGATGGAATAAGTATCAGGCTTAAAAAAATAAGTATTGGGGTTGATTTGTTTGGTTAGAGTTCTTCAAGGTGTTGCTCCAGTATGGCTACAGTCTAAGGACTAAAACAAGTAAAAGATAAAAGATGTAGAATGAAAGGAATGAAGAAAGGAAAAAGACGCATGTGTGTGTGCGAATATATATGTAGAAAGAGAGAGAGATGGAAGCAGTTTTTATACTAAGAAGTAATGTTTATCTCCACCTGTACGTGGATGTTCTATAAGAATAGATGATGATGCTATTTTAACCCCAGGAGGATGCCAGGTTATTCAGTGCACTTTGAACTCTACATATTACAAGCAGGGAGAAAACTCGCTACTATCTTAGCTCAGAGACTACCATATCATGCGATTGTGATCTTAATTGATCATCCTGTCTGCAAGGAGCCCAGCTTGCAATATATAGAAAAACAGTGTCACACAGTCACTGGTTTTGCAAGAAGCAAACGACTTCATTTAGAAAATCTCTATTAAAGAGGGAAGCAGTATTTAAACTGAGAAATAATGTTTATCACAACCTAATCATGGCTGTTCTATAAGAACAAATTGATACTGTCATTTTGATTCCAGGAGAACACTTCCTCCAGCTGCTTATTCAGTTATTGCCTAAGTAATTTGCATGATTTTCAACAGAAATGAGCTGTTGCAACAAGTTATGGAAATGTCCAAATTTGGGGAAAAAAATCCTCAAAATAAATCTTTTTTTATTCTATAATAACCCAAAAAATAAAGAAAGAAAGAAAAGCCAAAAATTGTATTAACTCTAAAGAAAAATTGTTTGATAGTTAACTGAATCACTATTTCAAAATATATTTTGTTGATATATTCACTGTAGCAGCTAGACAGCTAGGTTGATAATATAATGCACCCACACTCACACACATACAAACACACACACACATGTATATATATATATATATATATATATATATATATATATATATATATTGATATAGATATGTAGATGTATAGATATATATGATGTTTTGAAAACATTTTTATTTCAAATATATTTACCTCGTCTGTCCAAGTCTTTTGTATTTGTCAACAAAGAGCATCAGAAACATTCACATCACATGAATCACAAATAACAACATTTTTACCAAATAATAAAGCCTGCATGTAGAAATCGATATTACAATTTGTAAAATATATCTAATAATTCATTCATCACATTCTATAACAATGTGCCCTTCTGTCTGCAAGCTTCAGAACTACTGCTGCTGCTGTTTTTGTTGTTTTTGTTTTTGTTGGTTTTTGTTGTTTTTGATGACTTTTTTTATGTCATTGGAATAGCAACGGACAAGTGCAGGCATGTCAAACAAACAAAAACAGTTTCTGCAATCGATCTGATGATCAGAACGTATGTATAATTTCAATGCATGCACACACATACACAAACACACACACACGAATACACATAAATATATAAACATACAAATATGTATATGTATGTGTGTGTGTGTGTAGATATATGTAAATATGTGTGCGTATGTATGTGTTTATGTATATCAAGTAAATTGCTTTTACTAGATCTGCAGGTTCAATGTTTAGATTGACATTCCACTCCTATACTGATGTGACATTGGAATCATATTATTTCATGTGGAGGTAGGTTAGACTGTCAGGAATATGACTCCCATAATATTCGAATTATGACAGAATCCAATTATTGGTATTTTGAATACATTTAATGATGCCCATCTTTCATGTGGTTACTTAATGAGTGGTTCCACAGTTATCCACTTTCTTCGGTTATTTTCTAACTTGGGATAATCAAGGCAAGTGGAGAACTGCGTAACAACATGTGCAACCACCTGAAACATGTATGTGTTATTCAATGGGTTTTTTTTTATGTAGAAATAATTGGTTTTTGTTATTATTCAAACACACACACACACACACACACACACATTCATCTTGCAAGCATAGAATGACAGACAAAAGTGGTGTTGAGGGTAGTACAAAAGGCCCAAACATAAACACTCAGGCATACTCATACAAACACATGTACCCATACACTGAGAGAGAGCTACACATTCACAAAACCTGTGTATAATATATATATATATATATATA
>NC_068989.1:96180578-96186029 GCF_001194135.2 Octopus bimaculoides
TGTGTGTGTGTGTGTATGTGTGTATACTTATTGAAGGACCCATGCTCTTTTATGGAACTCTGGGAATGTGGAAGGTATCCCCTTCTAAAGACCCAAGGTGACTCTTTCCAAAGCTACTCTCACGGTATTTAGTTTGAGTTGAGTTGGTTGTCAAACTGTTTCTGTGACTCTGAAGATAGCCTGCAGGAGTCAGCAGTGTCAGTTGAAATTACTCTCGTCCTCATGTCACATGATTCTCTTCCAAGACACATTATTGCTCTGTTGAGCTTTCTGTTAGTCATAAATCCTTTTACTCTTAACTTCTTTCCTCAAATTCCTGCTTTCTGGAACTCACAACCATCGTCTTTGTTTCCTCTGCTCTGTGTTATTCAGTCCTTTCAAACATTCTGTCAATTGACAGTTTTTCAATCTATAGCCCCTTTCACTTCCTCGTTGGAGTCCCTTATGCTACAGTGGCCTGAAGCTTTGTTGAAGACAAAATCATAACATGGCATGTTTTACAGACAAGGAAAATGGTAAAGTTAAGCTATTATGATCAAAGAATAACTATTCTAAGAACAGAGTATGCAAGACTTAATGATAAGGAGCCCCAGGATAAGTAGAAGTGAAGGTCAGTTGAAGAGAATAGGTGGAGAAAATATCAGATTAGTTAGTCGATAAATTAAAGAACTTATTAGTAATGGCAAACAAGACAATGTGTTTACAATTAGAGATCAACAGGGGTACCAGTTGATAAGATAGAAAGAAATTGATTGATGGAAAGTTGCAATATTGGCAAAACTAGTTTCAGAAAATGAAGAAAATGTCTTTCTCTGTGACCAATTCAGTGAGTTTTGGACATTGAAATGTGTGTGGATGGAAGGAGGTAGGTAGGAGATGAATAACACTTGAGGGGGTTAGGAAATTACAAAGTATCAAGTAAAAATGGGATTACACCTTCGATTGTGAAAACTGAAGGAATTTTAATGCTAATTGTATTCATGGGACCATTGTATGTGGAGAACAAGTAAAATTCTCACAAGATGGGAGAAACGTGCTATTTTAATTAGAAAATACCCAAGATGGGAGAAATGTCCAATTTCTGTGATCTTTATTACTTGTTTGAACTGATAAAACTCCTGAATCTATCAGGAAGATAGAAAGATCTTCACAACCTCACCTTCTGAATGGAGTGGTTGGTGCCACTTTCTTTTGGGATTGCTATCAGCATTATTAGCAGGACCTTAGATAAAACCTGTTCGAGATCCAAATACACAATAAGGCTGATGTTCACAGCTATGTTTCTAGAAAAAAAATTAAGGTTCAATTGCACTGTGCAGCATTTTGGAGGACAATTTTCTGCAATAGCCTCACATTGGTCAAAGCTTTAGGAGAGTAATTTAAGAGAAAACTGCCTGAAAGTTCATTGGAGGGATTAGTTTTGTTTTGTGTGCGTGTGTGTGTGTGTGTGTGTGTGTGTGTGTGAGAGAGAGAGAGAGAGAGATGAGAGTAACAGTATAACATGTCTGGTCTTTGAGTGCCTTTTGTAGGATCGATTGTGTTGCAAGCATTCTGACCAAGTCATTGGTATGTGGATAACTTTCACCCTCCTCTCACTAGTCTGAAAGACCCTAAAAAAGGGTCATGGATGCTTCTCTTCCTTCTCTAACTGAATGTGATGGAGGATTAACCCATTTGTCACTACATTTCTGTTGGAATCCAAGGCCTTTGTTTCAGTTAATTTCAAAACTAATGAAGGATTAATGAAATAATTTTGTGAAGATTAAGCTGAAACAAACTAATATGAAATTTTGAAGGTTTTAATTTAGTTCCCTTTAAAACAAGAAGTCTTAATTATAGAGCCAGAAGACCTTTGTCAGCTACTCTCCAGCTATCTATTTAAAACTATATATGACAGTGGTATGTCCAGATTTGGAACTTGCATCACCAGTTTGGAACCCTTGTCTTGCTCAGCCTATCAGTCTCCTGGAAACAGTTCAGAAACGTGCAACGAAATGAATCCCTGCTGTCAGGCATCTTACCATACTCCAAATGTCTTGCTTCCCTGGGCATGGACACATTAAAGCTCCAACGTCTGGCAACTGACTTGGTAGACACCCACAAGATTATCCACCATCTTTCCAACAACAACCTTGGGCACCTTTTTGAATTCCATATGACAAACACTTGTGGACATGCTTATAAAATCAAAAAACAAACACAGCACCTATCACTTTCGGAAACATTTTTTCACGCTCAGAATTGTGTTGAAGCATGGAATAAACTACCTGCAACAGTTGAGACACTACGTCCTTCAAAACTTCCATGCTTCCTGAAATCTGCCAACAGCACACCTGATGGTATCTTTTTTTCTTATTTGTAGTGCACCTGAGCACTGTATGCAACAATTTCTTTCATATGATCTCAAAAGGGTTAAACAAGATAACATATGTAGTTTGTGCCAGCCTAATTCTTCAATCACTTGACATTTATTCTGTGCAGCTCTTAAGAATAACAAGTTAATGTTGTTCAACTGTAAACCATGTACTGAATAAATTACAGAATACTTCCAGAATTTTTAGGAAGCTAATAGTATTCTCTGTGAGTAGTATTTTAAAAGCTGGCAGTGTTTTATATTCCATAAAAGACTCATTATTTATTTTTTATTCATTTTTTTCTCTCAGGCTGAAAAATACATACCACTCCTGTTTACTGTCAGTAAGAATATAGTCTTTATAAAATGCCTCTTCCAACATTCTGTACATTTGCCTACATTTACAGAGCAACTTATTCCACATTACTGATGGTAAAATGGTAAAATGGACATTAAAAAATACTATTAAAAAAGTCATGTAGAAAAAAATATGATATTATCATTTCATAAAACTTGAAGAACAAGACAGTTTTATAGTTTATTTAGTTGGTTTCCATGTTTTTTCTTTATTATTTTTTTTATAGTTTGTTTAGTTGGTTTCTATTTTTACTTGATTATTCTTTTTTTTTTCTATCTTGACATGGGTTGGATAGTTCTAGAAATATCGAAATTTCTCTTAAAATTTTATCTTTTGAATAATTGCATTACTTCTGTAATTTATATTTCCTCTTTTGCTACATGAAAATGTGAAGGTGGCTGAGAGGTTAGCAATTTCTCTGATATTTCTGGCACTGCATTGCACCCATGGTGAAATTACTGTGTACATTTAGTTCTGAATACTTGTTTCAAATTTTGGCACAAGAAATTCAGAGAGAGAGAGAGAGAGAGAGAGAGAGAGAGAGAGAGAGAGAGAGAGAGAGAGAGAGAGGGGGGTAGTAACTTACATCAACCCTTGTACATGACTGATACTTTATTTTATTAACGCCAAAAGGATGAAAGGCAAAACTGACTTCATCTGGATTTGAACTCAGAACAAAGCAGAAAGAAATGTTGTTAAGCAGTAATTCCAGTGTGTTAAAGATCCTGCAAGCTCTGACCACGTTTTTAGTACACCTCATGTTGAATATGTATCATTAAGTCCTCTCTTTCAATTGCTTTGGAACTTCAAACCCCTGATGGGTACCTCTGTCTCTGACAGAGTACCTCAGCCTCTGATGGAGTACCTCTGTTCCTAGTACCCAGTCCCTGATTGAGTCATACAGTGTCATGGCATTATTAAACCTGGCAATGACAAACCCTCTACAGATTTCTTTCAGAAATTGAGACATAGAGAGAAGAACTGCTTCCAGGATTTTATTTATCAAATCCAAGATGAAAGGCAAGATTTGGACTTAAACAAAATGACCTGGAACAATCATTACAGGACAATTTGTCCAATGTTGAAAGAATTGAATCAATTCACTTTCTGGTGCCACCAAGTAGGAGAATCTCATTGAACCAAGCAGCAGCTCAGCTTGAAGACTCGAACACAGGTTTCCTGGTTTGCCGTGCTGCGTTTAGTTACTCATATGAAAACAATCAGCTCCAATAGACCAACTTTTTGTTCAAGGTGACATTTCTATCATTAAATTTTATCACAGAAACTGAAGATAAACACAAGCCATAAGGACTGAAGAGAACAATTAAGAGGGATAGACTAATGAATTGCTAAACGAACCCTGATTATTCAATAACAGCCACAACCTCACTAATGTAACAAACGTTTCTCTCCTCTGACCATCTTCATTGAAGTGCTGCTGCTGCTATTACTTAGGTGTTGGTCACAACAACGGTGATGGCAATAGTATTGTTATGGTAGTGATGATGATGGTGATTGTGATCCTCATCATCATCATTATCACCATCATTGGAATATAACCAAAGAAGCCAATCTGATTTGTAGAAACTCTGCCAGATCAGATTGGAGCCTGGTGTAGCCATCTGGTTCACCAGTCCTCAGTCAAATCGTCCAACCCATGCTAGCATGGAAAGCAGACGTTAAACGATGATGATGATGATGATGAAGTCTTCTATTAATGTTCCTTCAGAGTAAACCTTTTTGTTTTGTTTTGTGATGGTCATTTTTATTTTCCACTGTCCTTCTGATGTTGCCAGTGGTGGACAAGTGTGGGAAATACTGTTGCATAACTAGGTTATGCTAAGAAGGTCATCCATTGCAACAAGGAGAGGTCAGTTAAGACAAGCACTTGCAATTACATATTTAATGCCAATCATTAGTCGCATATGAGACTAATGCTGCTAATTAAGATTAATGGAACTGAATAAAGTAGAATAAGGAGAATTCGAAGATGATTTGAACAAAGACACCAAACAATGTTCAAACAATTATTTACAGAACAATTAGTCTTCTGCTAATTGAACTTTGAAGTTGAGTAAAATTTGTTATTTCAAAAATGATGATCGTGATAACGATAGCAGTTTTTGATTATCATAAGTTGGCAAAATCAACATTAAAAAGTTCAAAATGTTTTTTTAAAATTTACATTTATCTTTTATGATGCATTGATAAAATAAACTGAAAAATGCTGCTGTTGTAGTCACACCGGATGTAGTTTTTAAATCCAATGTTGAAACTTATCTTGTGAATCAAAATGTTTATTTACTAATGTACTGTGTATTCTTGACTAGCAAAGATTTCAATTTATTTTCTTAAAAACGATAAAAAAAAAGTTTTCATTAATAAAGTAAAAGGAAATGTTTCTAACTTTAACCAAGATAGACAAATATATCTATCTATCAGTCTATCTATCTATCCATCTATCTATCTATCTATCTACCTACCTGCCTGCCTATCTATCTATCTGTCTGTCTGTCTATCTATCTATCTATCTATCTATCTACCTGTCTGCCTATCTATCTATCTATCTGTCTGTCTGCCTATCTATCTATCTATCTATCTATCTATCTATCTATCTATCTATCCCTCCCCGCAGTCATATATAATCATCATCATCATTTAATGTCTGCTTTGCATTCTGATATATACACACATCTATATACATACATATATGGAAGTGTATATATATATATATATATAT
>NC_068989.1:96188479-96190026 GCF_001194135.2 Octopus bimaculoides
TATATATAATATTATATACATATTACATATATATATATATATATATATAGTAATAATATTAGGGACAAAATCCAAAGTTACAGGTAAAAACTCAATTAAAATCAATTTATCAAAAATTAAAATTAAATTGAGCTTTATAGATAAAATATATATAAAATATATAGTTTTAGGGAAAATAACCAAGTTTCAAGAACTCATCGATGAAAATCCACTATCACATATAGAAAAATTAACAATTAAAAGCACAATAAATGAGTATAATATAAAGTAAAGTAAATATCATAAGATAAATATAATAAAAAGATTACACGTGTTTCATAACTAATTTTCAAATAGAAAAGAAATTTAAATCGAGAGAAAGATAGGTAGATAAACCTTCTAGTTACACTCTGTCTTTAGTATCAATCGTTTAAAATATGTCTATATATATATGTGTGTGTGTGTAAACTTTGTAATCATAACTGTCCTGGATTATTGTAATTTTTAATATAGCATTACTGTGCATCTAATAAGCTGACTTGCCAACTATCTTGTTGCAGACTGAAGGAAACGGCTATAACAGTACTTTGAACACACCTTTCTAAACACTGCTTGTCACAGCTGACCAGTTTATAGAATGCAGTTGGGACGTGAAAATAATTTGGAAACTCACTTTGCAATAAAGCTTTGTGTTAAATTGGATGAAAACGCTAGAGAAAGTTATGAAATGCTTCATACTGTTTATGGATTAACTTGTATGTTTGGAAAAATCTGTTTTTCGCTAGCACAAGGGGTTCAAGAATGGTAGAAAGGAGGTGATGGGTGTAGGAGGGAGGATGGACATCAGAGCATTAGAGCTAGCTGAGAAAATTTGCAACCATGTGTGAGGTCTACTTTGAATGGCCTTTGCGTGCCTCAGACTCAACTAACCTGGATGAACCAGAGACCCTGATGCAACTGAAGGAGAACATCAATAGATAAATCAAAGAAATGGGGTCTGAAACTTTTGAGGGTGTTATGGTGCAAGTTTTGAAAAGAGCATGGGTGTCATTATCATCATCATCATCATCACTGTTTAACGTCCGCTTTCCATGCTAGCATGGGTTGGATGGTTTGACTGACGTCTAGAGAGACAGTGGCTACACAAGGCTCCAGTCTGATCTGGCAATGTTTCTACAGCTGGATGCCCTTCCTAACGCCAACCACTCTGAGAGTGTAGTGGGTGCTTTTACCTGCCACCAGCATGAAGGCCACATCAGGCAGTACTGGCAATGGCCACGCTCAAAATGGTGTATTTTATGTGCCACCCGCACAAGATCCAGTCTAGGGACACTGGCAACGATCTTGCTCGAAAGTCCTTACACATGCCACGGGCACAAGTGCCAGAAAGCGACGCTGGGCACAGGTGCCATCACGATTTCGCTTTCGGTTGCCCCAATAAGTCTTCGCAAGCTGAGTTTCGTGTCCAATGAAGGAGATGACGTTGGCATGGGTGCCAGTCGTCGAATTTTGTTCAATTTCGATTTCACTTGCCTCGACAGGTCGTTGCAAGCGGAGTTTAGTGTCCG
>NC_068989.1:96190813-96193467 GCF_001194135.2 Octopus bimaculoides
GAGGTAAGAGCTCTCTGAATAGCCCAGACTATTCTTATTCCAGCAGCTACACTTTCAGTGCATCCTCCCCCACTACTAACTTCGTCACCTAGATAGCGGAAGTTATCAACTACGTCTAGTTTTTCTCCCTGGAATGTGGCAGAAGTTGTTTTCTGCACATTTTCAGTGTTTATTGCTCCTGAGCATCTGCCACATACAAAAACTAACTTCTTAGTTAGCCTTCCTTTGATATTGCTGCACCTCTTATATGTCCATAGCTTGCACTTGGTGCATCTTATAGAGTTTCTACCCACGCCTTTTCTACAGATCGAGCAGGGCCATCTACCCGAAGGGGTTTATGTTTTGTCTGCCTTCCTACTTATTAGGACTTTGGTTTTTGCTAGGTTGACTCTAAGGCCCTTCGATTCTAATCTTTGCTTCCACATCTGAAACTTCTCTTCTAGTTCTGATAGTGACTCAGCAATTAGTGCAAGGTCATCAGCACAGAGGAGCTCCCAGGGGTATCCTGTCTTGAATTCCTCTGTTATTGCCTGGAGGACTATGATATATATATATATATATATATATATACACATACATATCTTCTTCTTCTTTTATATGCTTCAATCATTGGACTGTGGTCATGCTGGAGCACTACCTTGAAGGGTTTAGTGAAACTAATCAACCCTAGTACTCATTTTTAAATGTGGTACTAATTCTGTCGGTCTCGCTTTGCCATACTGCTGAGTTATATGTTATAGAGATGTAAACAAACCCTATAGGGATGTAAACAAACCAACATATACACACACACACACTCTGTACTCGTGTAACATTGTGTTCCAGGCCATATGCATATATTGAGTTCTACCCCAACTCATTAGTCTCGCTATGTCTAAATGAAATAATTTAATGTTTGGAATATATTCTAATTGAAACTCTTTTGTGAGTTTTATTTAGTTGCTTCTCTGTTCAGTTCTGAAGTAAGCCCCTCCCCTCATCTGACTTGTGCCCCACACCCTGACAAACTGAGTTTGAGTCTAAGAATAGAGGAAACCCATTCAGATGACTGTGTAATAATGTCTGAAATACAGGCAAACAAGATGAGTGTTTACAAATGCAACAATGTCAGGAACAGTGACTGTTCTTTGTAATGATTGTAAGAAAATGATGATGATAATAGTAATAATAATAATAATAATAATAATAATAATAATAATAATAATAATCTTTTCTACTCCTGGCATGGGGCCCAAAAAGTTTTGAGGAGGGGGCCAGTCAGTTAGAGCAACTAGTACTTAATTTGTCGACCCCGAAGGGATGAAAGGCAAAGCTGACCTCAGCGGAATTTGAACTCAGAATGTAAAGACAGACAAAATACCTCTAAGCATTTCGCCCGGCGTGCTAACGAGTCTGCCAGCTCACTTCCTTAGTAATGATAACAACAACAACAATAATGATGATGATGATGATGATGATGATGATAATAATAATAATAATAATAATAATAATAATAATGATAAAAAGAAGAAAAGCAGCAACAACAACAACAAAAACTATCATTTTTATTGGGATTAATGTGATAGACAGATATAGGTATATTTAGCTGGTGTTTGTTCGTTTAACCTTTCACCATAATTTGGCAACACAGCCTAGCATGTTTCAATTTTATATAAAGCGCACACGTGTGTAATGTATATAGATAGATAGATAGATAGACAGACAGATGTAGGTGCGTATATATGTGTGTGTGTGTGTGTGCAAGTGTATATATATTTATCGGTATTTTTCTTTCTTTACTGGTTTCCCTCTATCCTTCGATTAGTTTCTATTTATTGGATTCCAGTTGGCACTTTCAGTCATAAAAGCATTTTCCTTAACAAGAGAAGAAAACAGAAAATGTAAGAACCAAAATAATAATTAAAAAAATGGAAAATACAATATTTACAAACAGATTCATAGAAAGACACACACACTTACACACACAAGATGTAAGATGAAATAATGTGAAATTCGAGGAAGAAAATAGCAGCAAAAGAAATTTACAGGATCAGAGTATGTATAGCTGTGTGCGTGTGTGTGTGTGTGTGTGTGTGTGTGTGTGTGTGTGTGTGTTTGTGTGTGTATTATATACATACATGCATATACATATATAGACACACAGACACACACATGTGCATATATATATACATATATATATATATGTATATAGCTATACACACACACACACACACACACACACACACACAGCTATAGGTATTTCTCCCTCACTTTTATTGATTCAATCTAAATGCAAACAAGTTTAAGTTTTTGTTCTCTGTTTTTCAAATTTTACAATTGTTCTACTTGCAAAATGCAGAGGCAGAAAAAAAGCAGAAAAATTAATAAATATATTCATAAAAAAAAATATGTATGATACGATTTTATGGTTTTATCTACCAAGAATATATTTTGAAATTTGTATGTGAACACAAACAATTATAGTCTCATACTTGTACAGACTCTCGTACCTACATTTCACTCTTACTCACACTCACAAACATTTAAACATAAAATCAATGTTCTTGTGTCAGCCTGGATTTACATGTTTCACTGATGTATCCATACAGACATATGTTTATATAAATATGTGTGAATAATTCTACACACACACGTATATATATATATATATATAT
>NC_068989.1:96194557-96195114 GCF_001194135.2 Octopus bimaculoides
ATATATATACATATATATGTATATGTATATATATATATGTGTTAAATCTCTGAACGAGGTATTAACAGTAACTGCACGACAAGATGAAGTATATTTGCCACTTAAATGTGGCTGACCCCTAAGGGTGGATGTTACTGTTGCTTTTAGCCCCGGGAGAACATCTCCTCCAGCTGGCGATTGACACACATCTGTGTCCTGTCTGTATTTGCAAAGGGAAGTCATCTTTCCCATCTTGATCTGTGATTCGAGTTTCTGGGTATTTACCCATCCTCAACGTACGACAATCGCGTACGACAATCGCCGTATATATATACAGTTTGCTTCAGACCAGACTTGTGGAAAGGCCATAAATGAAGGTGCATAGCAGAATATGGTCAGTTGCATACAAAACTGTGCATACTCTGTGCATCAGAAACATGTGTTGGTCATTTTAAACTAATTATGGTCTATATTTGACTACTGAAATAAAAGAAATGTTTGAACATATACCAGTCGCTGTATTCTTTGTAATTGCACATATATATATATATATATATATATATATATATATATATATA
>NC_068989.1:96195124-96197859 GCF_001194135.2 Octopus bimaculoides
TATATATATATATATATATATATATATATATATATGCACACTCACCATTGATGTCTACTTTTCCATTCTTGCATGGGCCACATGGAATTTGTTGAAGCAGGTTTTTCTATTAAAACATGCCTTTCCTGTCATTAGCCTTCACCTGTGTGTGTGTGCTTATTAATAATAATAATGATAATAATAACAACAATAATAACAGTTGAAGCTAGTTTGTGTCCTGAGAAATTCTAATTCCTGAATCATTAGATTTTCTTCTCCAAATATGCCAACATTCCACTTCTTTCTTAGCCATTTTCTTACAAACTCTCCTGATATTGTGCTGTGATTTATGTAGAAAAAAGACAAAAACTGCTCTGTTTAATGTGTTTGGATTAACTTACAATTCTTTCATAAAATTCTGTACTAATCTTTTCTCAAGTTATGTTCCCAATGCAAGTTGATATGAAGATGTCTGTTCTGTCAAATAAATCCTTCAAAATAGTTTTCTTTTTTGTCTCCCCCCCCCCCCAAATTAACTGAAGCATGTTGTGAGTGTATTTCAGTCGAAATATATTTAAGAAAGGGTTAAGCCAAGTTACTATTAACCATGTTGGCAAATATTCAACTTATTCAGTAGAGATATTTGGCAAGAACCAAGAAACAGTGAAGATTTATGGCCTGTAATAATCACTGCATATGGTCAGTGAAATAGGGAACCTATTTATTTTATTGCTGAAAGGACTTTCTTTTTATTGAGAAGAATAGTGGCAAACTGTTTAACTTATATATTAGAAATGAGATGATGTGATGCAGTAGTAGTAAATTTGTGATTGAAAATGGCTGGCCTGTGAAATGAGACCCCACATGTATTGTTAAGTATTTGACCTGAATTTTAGCCATAAACTCAGACAAGTCAAATTAACAAAGTAGCTGCAACAGTGGAGACATAATAATTTGAGAAGAAGAGAGAAAAAACTACAATAGACCAAAATCAAAATCAAATCATACATAAAAAAAAAAACATGTTTAAATGTGACAAATAACGTTTTGACCTGTCTAAAATGTGTTCCGTGATACTTGAATCAGATTATAATTGTTTCTCATATCAATTGTATTTGACTAGTGTTAAATTGTGGATGCCTGCTTTGTCTGTCTGTTCTCCATCTGAAATACGTTTTTAATAAATTACAATCTTCAATTCATCTCATCTAAATATTTTCTAATTAAACGACACACACACATTTATATATAGTGGACTCTCCAATCAATATCGATGTATGAGTAAATGGAAACTAAAAGAAGCCCATAGTGTGTATATATGTGTTTGTATCTCCTTGTCTTGACATCACATAATAGTTGTAAATGAGTGTTGTTATCATACAAATGATGCCATTCCTTTCCAATATTTTGTACAAACATGTCTGGTAGGCATGGAAAAATATTACCTTGCTTAGAATCAGGTGGGGGTTGGTGACAGGAAGGGCATCCAGCTGTAGAAAATTTGACTCAGTACATTCTGTCTGACCCATGCAAGCATGGAAAAGTGCACAACAACAACAATTATGATGATGATGATGATGATGAATATCCAGTTGTTTGATCCACCATATAATCTATTTATTGAATTAATGCCTCAGAGTGGCTGAGAATTCTACAGACATGTATTCTTAATGTAATCTTCAAGTAGAATCACCATAATAGCAAGCATTATTCCGTATTACAGTTTCTATTTACATAAATTCACTCAAAAGGCTTGTGTTGACCCAAGGCATTTGTCCAAGATACAACAGGATTGAACCAAATTCCTCATGGTTCAAAACAAACAACTGCTCAGCCATCAATATAATCATTAAAGTAAATACACAGATGTAGCTGTGTGGTAAGATGCTTGCCTCCCAACCACATGGTTCAGGGTTCAGTCCCACTGTGTGGTACTTTAGGCAAGTGTCCTCTACTATCGCCTTGGGCTGATCAAACCCTTGTGTGTGGAGTTGTTTAACGGAAACTGAAAGAAGCCCAGCATATATGTGTGTGTGTGTGTGTGTGTGTGTGTGTGTGCACCCCCCTCACTATCACTTGACAACCAATAATGTTGGTGTGTCTACATAACTTAGCAATTTGGCAAAAGTGACTGACTGAATAAGTTCTACAATAAGCACTTTGACTAAAACCCTTCAAGGCAGTGCCCCAGCATGGCCACAATTAAACGACTGAAGCAAGTAAAAGAAAGACTATAAAAAAAGAATTATTGAAATGAAAGGAGGAAGAAAAAAAAACGTAGTTCTTGTGATGCTTAAAGCTGTTACAGTAGTTGTTAGCCTGGGAGCCATTGAGAGAATATAGAGTGACACCTATTATTGAGTGTTGTCTGCGTCTCGTTGCTGAAATGACTGTAAGTTAATGAATATAATTATGACAATAGTGTGTGTCAAGAAGAACTACTCTATTTGACAGCTTATAAAACATATTTTGTCAATAAATCAGCATCTCTCTCTTTCCCTCTCTCTCTCTCTCTCTCTCTCTCTCTCTCTCTGTTGATGATTATATATATATGTGTGTGTGTGTGTGTGTGTTTGTATGCATGCATGTATGTGTGTGTGTGTGTATATATATATGAGTGTGTGTGTATACATATGAGTGTGTGTGTGTGTGTATATATATATATATATATATGTATGGACCACTGAACTCAACGCGTTTTTTTCATTCTCTCTCTTTTTATTTCCTCTTATTGCTTTCTGTCGAAAAGCGTAGGC
>NC_068989.1:96198118-96209668 GCF_001194135.2 Octopus bimaculoides
GTGTGCTAGAACGAAAACAATTGCAGCGTGGAAAGTGTGAACAGGTCGCGGTCTCAGAGCGACGAAGTTAGCGATAATGTTAAGATTTCATGTTATCATAAAAAATTTTCGTTTCATGTTAATAGAGGAAGGATATTTTGTAAATGAATTATGTACACACACACACACACACACACACACACACACCCACACACACACACACTATAATTAGCAATAACTATTTGTATTTAATGTCTAATGCTTTATTTTCAGCTTGTAACCTTATATCCAGTTCTGGTAATGCAGTATGATGCCTTATATTAATGCAATTAATTGTAGTAGCTCAGCAGCTTAGCTAATCGTTGATTTATGAGGTTCTCATGTCATTGTGACCAGGATACACTTTAACAATTTGTTCCATGGTGCTTCACAAAATTGCCTTATTTGATTTGGATCAAGTTACTTCAGAACATTGTCCTACTTCAGTTGTACCAGTGGTAGCCCATAGTGTTGTCCTACTTCAGTTGTACCAGTGGTGGCTCATAGTGTTGCCCTCTTTGATGTGTACCCTGTTTGCTAACGAAACTAGAGTTATCAGAAGAGTCAGTAAATGTCCTGCAGAACATCATGGGATGCTGCATCAGTTTCACCTGACAGGTAACATGTTGCACTTAGCTGTCACTTGACACACAACTGCAATGACATGAATGCAGAAAGAAAGGGAAAAGGGCCATCCTAAAATCACCAGGTGCCAATTGTTCCAAGAAAACCTCGAATCCATGATGGTCCATAGACATTGCTCTGTATTGATTTGGTTTATTCCATGTTAATCCAGAACATTGTCCTAATTCAATGATAATCTTCTCCTATTCAGTATACTCTTGTCCATTTACTTATGCCCTTCATTCCCCATGGGGCACAGGCTGTTGACAACTTCCCTGCACTGTTCTCTGGGCCTTAAGGTGTGGCATCAATGAGCAAAATCTGTCTTTTTCCTGGTTTTCTTCGTTTTAGATTGTTCTTGATCTTTCTGTAACTTTGCATTTTTTTTCCAAGCTAGAGGTATTGGCCCCTACACAAACCCATTTTTATCCCTGGAAAGAGACGGTCCATGTTAGTCCAGCAGCTTCTACCCTTTGATCTGACCATCATTGGAGGTGGGTACTATGAGTTTGCACTCTACTGACATAGTTCTCAAGGTTATTGAGGCCTGCAAGCCACAACATCACAACAAGGACTGGGACCTTGTGGAAGAATTGAGATATAAAAAAAATTAGTAGTTAAGAATCTTCTTCTTTGTCATTACAATTTCAATGCACAAAATCTATCTTCCACCTCAGAAATGGTTTCTTGAAGGTTGGTCACTTAGTAAAGCCCTTTCTTATTGCTACTTTCTTAGCTGTGCAGTTACACTGTAACAATGAAGTATTAACAAGACAAACCTACAAACTTCTTCCTCCCCCACCTCATCCTTTTATCTAAACATGTTTTCAACTGATGTCTTACTGGTGTAAACAAATCTTCTTTCATTCCTCCTATTGAGGTTAAGCTTAACCATTAGATGATTACTTTACACCACACTTTTTCATTAAATACTTGTCTCTAATGGCCAAGTAAAAGAAGGCTTTCTATTGTCTCTCCTGTTATACCTGTACTAAATGAACTGTTAGGTTTTTTCCATTTATTTTTAGTGTGTTTTCTTTTTTCTCATTAGGGTGTGTATCTGTTGTTAGTACGTTAAGTAGTTGTTCAAGGCTAACCATACCTGTCTCAATTAATGAACTTGTCAATTTCCGTTCATCAGCTTTGCAAGATAACGAACTCCCCTGTTGAAAGCATTTCCTGCTGATGAAAAGGATTGATCTGTCAGTGTTTAGATATGGTAATGATTGAGGTTGCAATGTTTTATTGATTTCACAAATTGATTGTCTTCCAGATAGATCATTCAGATATGCTTTCCATTATTTACTTTGATCTACTAAAGCTAATAGATTTAATTGTTGTTGTAGTTGTAGGTGATGTTTTTGTTTAAACCCAGATCTGCCCTGATTTGACCTGTAATCAAAGATATTTCTGCCCATGTTCACCACAGATTACATTGTTCAATGTGTTGTGTCCATCCTTTTGTTTTTGTTTTGTTTGGACAATAATGTATGGTTTGAGGGGAATTTTACTGCTATTTCTAGCAGTCTAATTAACAACATAGAAGTTGTTTTGTTGCTTGTCCAGTATCCTCATCCACTTCCTGCCCATACTAAATAATCTATGAGTGTTTATTTTTTTATTTTTTTTACTTCTATTTAATTTGTATGTTTATCAGTGTATGAAGGTTCAATTACTATTAATTACATGAAGCCAGGATGACTGCATTCAGTTTTATTCAAAACAACAACAACAACAACATAACAGAACTACAAATGTGCTGACTCGTTAAGCATAACGAGGACAGGTTGCAAACAATGTGGGTGTCTGCATGAAGAAGATGTGTGACCGTGAGGTTAGAGTGTTGCACTGAAGATCACAAAGGCATGGGATTCATTCTTAGATTGGGTGGCACATTGTGCCCTTGAGCAAGTTGCTTCTCTTCATGTTGTTCAAGTCTGCAAATGTGCACCATCTGAGTTTTGGTGCAGTCCTTCTTTTTCCCTTCAATGTTTTGCTGGACCCAAGGACAAGACAGCCTGTCTGCTTAGATTAGAACCTAAAACGAACAGCTTATGAGTTATATGTGCTACTAAGGCATACTTGTTAGTGATGGCCATTGGTCCTTCATCTATAGATAAAGTTGGTGTTTGGAAGAGCATCCAGACATAGAAACAATGCCAAAATAGACAGTGGTGCTCAAAGCATTTCTCTGGTTTGTTTTTATCCTATCAAACCATTTAAGCTGGGCTAGCTTGGGAAATGGACAGTAAATGAGGATGATCTACAGATCTACATATGTATATATATATATGTGTGTGTGTTTTTGTGTGTGCTTGTATGTAACCATCACTTGGATCCAATATCATCCTGACTGCTAAGGGCTTCGGCTCTCTTTCCTATCTGTATTCTCCTCCACCCAACAGGTCCATTCATTTAGGTCATCACTCCCACCTTCCTACCCACCTGGATTTAGCCATTAGTAAACTGGAAATGTCTTAAGTTAGCACTGACAAGCCAGGAATTTCTAAAAGTTATCCATAGTCTTTTGTGTAATGTTCTTTTGCTTTTCTTGTTGACTAAAAGAGATTTTTTAAAAATTAATCATCATCATCATCATCATCATTTTGACATCCACTTCTTCCTGCTCAGATACGTGAGATGGAATTTTATTAAGGTGGATTTTCAACAGCTGAATGCCTTTGCTGTCACCAACCTTCACCAGTTTCCAAGTAAGGTAATATTTTGGCATAAAACTGGAAACAAGGGAGACTGCTTGCATAATTCACATTTTCTTTGTGTCCCTGCGACAATCCTGTTCTATTTGTAGGAGGTGTCACCTCTGTTAGTGCAGCTTTGTCAAACAGGGCAGTTTTGTGCTTGTGTTTTCTTGGTGTAGGGGTTGATTGTGAAGCTCTTTAGGGGCGAGTTTTGAGCCTGTTCTTGAATCCTAAGTGTATAACTAGGAAATAGCCAACCAAAAATAAAAATGCTTGATATTTTTTTTGCTTTTTAACTGCAGAAAATTTGTAAAATGATTGAAAAAGTTATGGACTGTTTAAGTGAAAAATATTTTGGGGAAATAAACAAACATTTAATTGCTTAGATGGAAGTAAAAAAGAAAGAGAAGTGAAATATAGACAAGCAATAACTGTTGAGTGTGTCCATAGGCTTTATTAATGATGATTCTATCCACAAATTATGATATTGAAAAAGCAAAAGACTAACTTGCAAATGAAAGAAATAATTTTATAATGAGATGAAGAAGAATTTAAAACTTTCTGCAGCCTCAAAGATTCTGACTTTAAAGAACAAACATGGGATCCTATGGTTTTAGTGAGACCCCTTCCACACACACACACACACACACACAAAACAGCTCTTTGTATTGATAAAAATGTTTGCTTATTTGTTTGTGGAGCCTCATTGACTCTGAGCAAATATTAGACTACAATGTTACATCATAGTATCATGCCGGTGGTATCCTAGCAACCCCAAGCAGTCGACAAACAGTTGTAGATTGAGATGTAAGTAAATTCCCTTTTTTTCTTTTGCATAAAACCTTGTGTGCTATTGTAGTACAAAACATTGTGGCAGAGGCATTGCTCTGTAGACATAGAGTTCACTTAGTTACTCCTTGGTCCTGAGTTCTATTTCATCGTGTGGCACCTTCAGCAAATGTCTCCTACTCTTGCTTGTGAATGGAATTTTTAGAGAAATATTGCATGGAACACCAACATGTTTAAATACCAAATCCTCACAGAAAAGCTTTGAACAAAAAATGATGTTATGTTGACATTCCTCATCCACAAATCATCCCTTCTTTGCAAACAGATAAAGGTCAGCAACATAAAGGTAATCTTGTTGCGAAACAGTGCTTCTGAAATAAGTATTCATCTGACCCATGTCAGCATGAAGAAACAGAGGTAAAACTCTTGAATAACCCAAGGAATATTGTTCTATCATTCTGACTGTGTACCTCTTGCATTATAATTTTCAGAAAATTCCTCACAGGATGTAAATAAAAATTAAATATGACAGACTATAGTTTGAAGGAAAGATATTTCTTGTACTCTTGTGAGTTTCCAATATTGTCAGACTCTTTATGGATGCTGGAAAAGTTTTAAATGATGCGGCTAAACATGAAACAGGAGAGGCAGCCTTAGCTCATGGTCAGCAACCCTGATTTCTCAGAAATCTTTTGAGTAGACTTTAGTAGATTGAGTAAAGTGATCTTCTCAGTCTCAGCAAATTGACTTTCAGTGATTTACTTACATTAAGTATGATACATAGATGACTATTTTAATTTAAATCTGCTTCAGTTGCATATAAAATGTTTTTTTTTTTTTATTCAGCTTTATGGTTATTCACAATACCAACAAATACTTTATTTATTCTTCCCTACACACCAGAGATGACAAATTTTATCTAGGCATGTGGCTGGTTGTGAGTCAGTCACACACAATGCTCCCAAAGGGCCCTGGCCAGATACTACAACTGGGATGCTTTTCATCTCCTTCCAATATGTATTCTGCTTATAAACACGGCACATGTTATTTCTGAACAAATATGAAGTAAATTGCCTTTCAAAGATGTATTTACAATAACTATGATCAATCCAAGACTACAGTAGAAGACTTTTTCCCAAGCAGAAGAGACTTGCTATGCAATAGGACTGAACCCAAAATCACATGGTCGCTTCTCAGCCATGCCATTCTTTAACTACACAGCTATTCTTACAGAAACAAACAACATATAACTTATTATTTTGAAAATGGTGAAGATTATGTTTTGATAAAATAAATTTTTATCAAAAATTTATTAAAAGATACCTTATCTTCTAGAAACCCCAATATTTTTCACAGAACTCAATTTATGAGACATTGGTATGAGAGTCTCCCCACCACCACTACTGGCTTCAAAGTTAATGATGCGATCCGTATAATACCTAGGATGTTTGTGTCTATTGTGTGTATGTCTTGTTGGTTTTTGTTAAATGGAATTTGAGATGCTTCTGATAATGTTCTGTTGTCGGTGTGAGATTTGCAGTGGTGATAGATTGTGTGCTCTTGCTGCTGTTAATGTAAGCTAATCTTGTGAATATTTATTTGCAAGCGCATGGTTGAAGTCGGTATATGGTTATATCCTGGAGGAAATATCTTTAGATTAAGATGCTACTTGTATATATGGTGAGGGAGATATAATGTTGTCATGTATATAGAGATTAAAGAATTTTGTCCATACAGCAACTATTTAGAAGACTATGCATCAAGATTTTCTTATATATAATGTTTATTCTGTTGGTATAGCAAACCAACATTTGATATGGCTATCTTTAGATATTTGCTGAATTTATTTTTTTTCTTTACCAAAGCTTAATACTAAAAAGAGATGGAAATATCAGTTAAATTACACCAGCTTCGAATGAATCTAAAATTAATAGACTTCTACTACAGGCAGATATTTCAAATATACTTGGCAACAATTTATTAATAAATAGCAAAAGATTCTACCAAACTTTTTAAATCCACCCCTGAGAATTTTTTTTCAAAACTCTTATTAATGACTACTATTTATAAAAATAATGATATTAGTTAAAAATATACAGCAAGTACAATCATAGTAGTGGGAATACAGAGTAGTTTGTTTTGATATGGTTTTGAATTCAATTCCATTCTGTAGTAGTTTGGGCCAAGTGTCTTCTACTATAGCCTCTAGTTAACCAATGCCTTAGAAATGGAATTGGTAGAAAGAAACGATACCGAAGCCTGTCATGTGTGTAAGAAGATGTATGTTTCTTTGTGAATGTTTATATTCCTTGAAAGTTTTGAGCAAAAACCATGTTGTTATGCTGATGACCAATGTCAACAAATTACCCTCTCTCTCTCTCTCTCTCTCTCTCTCTCTCTCTCTCTCTCTCTCTCTCTCTCTCTCTCTCTCTCTCTCTCTCTCTCTCTCTCTGTGGTTTTGAAGTGAAATAAAAAATTTAAAAAACGCAGTAACTTTACTTGAAAAATGAATGAGAATGAGAGAAAAGGCACCCATCTGTAAAACAATGTCCTTAAAATAAACATTTGTTCAACTCCTGCTTAGATATAAAACGAAGGAACAGTACAAATAAAGAAGGAAAATAAAGAGGAATTCAAAATGAAAACTGACAAAAGAGCCATAAGTTCAAAATTCAAAACAGCAACAACACAGTAACCCCACAAATTCAAATTTCTGTCTTGAAAAGAAGCAACTCCCTTTACTCTCACATACAAAAGGGCTACTGATAAAAAGCGAACTTATTTTATATGCTGTCAACTCATGACATCCTATTGAAATTCTTTTTAGTTAAATACTCTGTTCTGCAATGACTGAACAGAAAATAGCCAAATATGGGCTGGTTTATTCAAATGCTTACAGTGTTCTTACACGTGGTTGGATAATACTGAAAATTGGTATTATCACCGAGTAGAACTGTTTTAATATAAATAAACATTTGTGCTGAAAATAATATTGTGCATGTGTGGTTATATTCCTAGGTTTCACCAGTCACTGCTCCACCCCTTTTACCTTCACATGAACTCCCTACTCATCTTGGTCAATAATTCTATTTATATTCACATCCTCATACATTGAGAATATGCCCTGCCACATCACCACCATCTCCCTCTCTCTCTCTCTCTCTCTCTCTCTTTCGCCTAACCATGTATCTCAGCAAGACACCAGTTTCTTCCCCCACCCCCCCATCATACTATAATCTCTCATCACCTGGCAACAAGCCACCTCCTCAAAGTTACTCGGTGAACACCAACAGTGCTGGTGCCATGTAAAGAGCACCAGTCCACTCTGGTTGGCCTTTGGGGGGGGGGGCATTCAACCATAGAAGCAATGCCAAAGCAGACCCCTGCCAGTGCTGGTGCCACATCAAAAGCACCCAATTCACTCTGTTAAATGGTTGGGGTTAGGAAGGACATCCAGCTGTAAAGACTCTGTTAAAGCAGATGGTGGAGCATAGTGCAGTGCCCTGGCCTGGGGGCATTGAAGGTGGACACATTAAATGATGATGATTAATAATTAAAAAAAAAAAGGAAAACCCACAGATACTTTAAAAAAGGACAATGGAAAGAGACCATCATCATCATCATCATTGCCAGTCCTCAGTCAAACCATCCAACCCATGCTGGCATGGGTTGGATGGTTTGACTGAGGACTGACAAGCCTGGAGGCTGCACCAGACTCCAATCTGATCTGGTGTAGGTTTCTGCAGCTGGATGCCCTTCCTATTGCCAACCACTCTGAGGCGACACTGGCATCGACCATGCTCGAATGCTGCTTTTGACGTGTCACTGGCACAAGAGTCGGTCAGGCGGCACTGGCATCGACCATGCTCAGATGGTGCTTTTTAAGTGCCACCAGTGTTAGTAATGAATCAAATGCAATCAATAACAAATATGGACACACAAACATTGCAAATAAGAAGAAAAGACAAGTTTTTCTTCAACTTTTTGCCTTATTTTCCTTATGAAATTTAGAGGCCAATTTAATCCGTTCGGAAACAACATATCCAAATATACAAGAAAGTTTTAACAATGAACAAACAAACAAAAAAAACTAAGAAAATAAATTGCTAAACTCCAGCAACTCATTTGTTGATTTTAATTATGAATGTTATAGAATGTCAATAAACGAGGGAAGAAAGGAAAGAACTTTTCTTCTTCTTTAGATTTGAGAGTTTTTCAGTGGTTTGATTTTGGGCAGCTTCAGGAAGTATAGGACTAAGAGAAGATACATGTGCAGTTGGATGACTTCATGTCGTACAGGTTGTTAAGAATTAAATTAGCTGAAAGTTGAATGGAAGTGAGAAAAGAAACAAATAAAAAGAAGAGAGGGAAAAGAAAAAAGCTTACAGAGTAAAGACACCCCCCCCCCCACCTCTACTCCAGACAGACTTTAAAATAAACTTGCAGGTTACTGATTTTCAACAGATGCAGTTGTGACGAAACTTTCCGACAGTTTATGATGTAAAATACTTTTAGGAAATATACAGAAAAAAAAATGAAAAAAAAAGGAAAGGTTAATTTAACTGTTTTTGTGCATTGTTAAATGATTAAAAATGAACTCTCCCACAATGTAATTACTTCAATTTCTACTTGTTCTCTGATTAAGTCACTTACCAAACAAGTACAACAATTCTGGAAAGAGAAATTATGCGTTCTCTCTCTCTCTCTTTTTTTTTTATTTTGATTCTTTGTTATTTTGGAAAAATAAATTTTCCAAGTGTTTTGGAATTTTATGTAAAATTTCAAGAAAATTTCACTCGTTATTCTTTTCTTTCTTCCTTCCTTTCTTTCTTCCTTCCTTTCTTTCTTCCCCTCCCCCCACTTCTTCTTTTCATTAGGTTAATTTAAAGTTTCACGATCCAAGTCATTATTCATGAGATAGTTTATTAAAATGTTCGTTATCCCATGCAGCCATTATTGATCGAAATATTAGACACAATATAAAAACCACTAATTTACTCATTATCCTTATTTTATAACCAGACATTACTTCCTGCTTCTTAATTTATAGAAATATCAGGCTTAAACATCTCATATTTCATTTTAAGAATATTTTGACAATGCTTCTGCTCATAAACTGTTGTGTAGTGACCTATAAAGCGCTCGTGTCAAATATATTGATATTATGCTATACACCTAAATATCACTTCTACTAAGAGTCAGCAGCTAAGAATTAAATAAATATCTTAAAGAAGATGAATGCATTTGCTATTAATATAAAATCTTTCCTGATAAACTTGATGTCTATTGCTGTGTGGACACAAAATTCTAGAGGCCATCTGATTTTTGCTTGCTTCAACACTCAATTCGGAAATGACAATGATCAATCTAAGGTCACAAGTTGTCAAGTGTAAAAACTAATACTGACAGCTCGGGAATATATGGCAATAAGATGTCTGTGTATTGGCGGTGGTGGTGGCGATGGGGTGGGGGTTGATGGGGAAGTGGGGTGATGGGGAGTGTGGTGGTGGTGGTTTGGGGGGAGGGGGTTCTAACATAATCTAAATCAATTTTAAACATTAAGGTGAACGAAATAACACTTTATTTAAAAGAAGACACAATTAATGCGGACTGACTGAAACTTTAAAATAGCAAAGCAGGATGGGAAAGAAGAAGAGGAGGAAGATGAAGAAAATTGAAATTAACAATCAGTACGATAACGATTTATAGCGTGGATCTATTTCATAATAGCTTCTTGGTAAAATAAGATTTTTGTGATATAACTTTTTATTTAATTTATTTATTTATATATTAATTTATTATTATTATTATTATTATTATTATTATTATTATTATTATTATTATTATTATTATTATTATTATTATCCTTCAAATTGGATGCCTGTAAAATATAATGATACTAAATAGAATGTGGTGGGAAAAATCTTGAAATCCGAGCGGAGTCACTCCAGATCTCATTGAGCACTAACGAGTAAAAGTATAACATTACAATGTCATTTCCAGTTGCCTTCACAAATTTGCTGCTAGGGTAGTCTGGTTTCTGGTGTATTTGATGTTTTAATAAGACTTCTTGTATAGAAGAGGTCACTGCTGGTGGAATTGGTTTTCAATTTGCATGGAATAAATGAAAATTTCAGATGTCATTTTGTAATTAATAAACTTTTATTAATTATGAGCTTCTAAAAGTCACCTTATCTTTAATTAATTTAGGATGAAGAATTAAATAGATATAATGTTTCTGCAACATTTAGAAGAGTTTTGGGTGTGAAAACAGAGTTCAAAGGGAAGTCAAGTAAGTTCAGTTGCCATGACGGGTTCAAAATGTAGTGTTTTGTTTGAGGGTCATGACCCTTAAAACTGGAGTGATGAAGAGACAGAGAGAAAGTGGTCCCATGGTTGGGGATGCATGTGGAGGTGTGTGGTAAGAAGTTTACTTTCCAACCACATCGTTCTGGGTTCAGTCCTACTGCATATTGGGCAAGTGTTTTCTACAATAGTCCTGAGCCAACAAAAACCTTGTGACTGAATTTGGTTGTGAGTGGCACATTAAAAGCATCCAGTCCACACCCTGTCAAGTGGTTGGTATTAGGAAGGGCATCCAGCTGTAGAAACTAGAACAAAGCAAAGAGATGGAGCGTGGGCAGCTCTGCAGCTGACCAGATCTGGTCAAACTGTCCAATCCATGCCAGCATGGAGAATAGATGTTAAATGAAGGTGGTGGGTGGTTGTAATGGTGGCGGTGGTGGTAGTAGTGGTGAGTGTGTGGTGTGTGTCCTTGTCTTTATAACTTGTGATAGTTGTAAATGAGTGTTACTGTCATATAAGTAGTTTTATTTTCATTTACAATATTATGCAAATACATGTCTGACTATGGCAGTGGAGGAGGGGGGGTATTACTTGCTTGGAATCAGGTGAGGGTTGGTGACAGGAAGGACATCCCGACATAAAAAAATCTGTCTCAATAGATTCCATCCAACTCATGAAAGTATGAAAATTACATTCCCTTCATCTCGCTAGGGCTAACGATGGACCTCACATTCCATGATCTTTCTCATCTGATCTTTCACTTTCCATCGCTCTTCTCCCCATTGGACCTTCCTCTCAACTCTTTCTGTATCACAGAAACTTTGAATGTTTGTTTAATTTTCTTTCCCAAATTAATTAAAGACGGGGTAATTTGTAGTTTATCAATAACAAAGTGACACCTGAAATTTCCATTTCTCATTTCCCCCCCCCCAACCTTCCCCGACCTCCACCATCTCAATACTCTTTCATTTCAATCACTTCTCACTCACACCACTACCCCCCTCCAGTTTCTCTCAGTCTCATTCTCACACAAAGAGCAATGGCCTCAACTGTTGGATTCTTCACTTTTCACTGCAATTAAACTAAGAAAATTTTCTTATGATCCCCGCCCCCC
>NC_068989.1:96210040-96211092 GCF_001194135.2 Octopus bimaculoides
TATATATATATATATATATATGAACCAGAGTTTTGGATGTTGTTACAGACCACTGGTCACAATGCGCTTCCTTACATTGTTGTTGCTCCTGAACGATGCCACCTGTCTGGCATGTGGAGCAGGCCAACATTCTTCCTGGATGGGATTTCAGTCCCTCACAGGGTTTCTCTCATTTACAGTTGAGTAGACTGAGGCAATTTGAAATGAAGTGTTTTGCTTAAGAACACAAGGCACCATTTGCCTGAGAACCAGAATTACCATTTTGCACCCTAACCATGTGGCCATGAGCCTTTACACGCAGACACACACACACTGGGCTTCAACACAGTTTTCTTCTATGAAGTTCACTCACAAGGCATTGGTTGGTTTGGGACAATAGTAGAAGACCCTTGCCCAAGATGCTGTGCAGTGGGACTGAACTCGGAACCATGTGGTTGGGAAGCAAGCTTCTTAACCATACAGCCATGTTTGCACATCAACTTCTTTGGACTACAGAGTTCCAGCATAGTTGCTTCCCTTTGAGAATCAAATGTGACATAGTTTCATTATGCAAAGTTGTGAAGCAAAGTCTTGTGACCAGGACCCCTTCGTATATATTCCTAAAAAAGGAGCAGATGTACGACTGGAATGTTGTGATGCCTTACAAATCACATTTAAACTATGAATTGAATTATTTCACTCAAGACTTGAAACCTGATTTTTATACAGAGGCATCAACCTGTTAGATCAGGTTATGAAAGTTACAGAGAGGGTCATAGCCCAACTAATTAGGGAGCGAATCAATTTAGATGAGATGCAGTTTGGGTTCGTGCCAGGTAAAAGCACTACTGATGCCTTATTTCTAGTGAGACAGTTGCAGGAGAAATACCTAGCTAAGGATAAACCTCTGTACCTGGCTTTCGTTGACATGGAGAAAGCCTTTGACAGGGTCCCCCGATCCCTTATCTGGTGGTCAATGAGGAAACTTGGGATAGAAGAATGGTTAGTGAGAGCTGTGCGAGCCATGTACAGAGATGCTGCCAGTAAGGTGAGGGTTGGAAATGAGTACAGCA
>NC_068989.1:96212432-96227277 GCF_001194135.2 Octopus bimaculoides
TGTGCGGGTGGCACATAAAAGACACCATTTCGAGCGTGGCCGTTTTCGTGCGGGTGACACGTAAAAGCACCCACTACACTCTCTGAGTGGTTGGCGTTAGGAAGGGCATCCAGCTGTAGAAACTCTGCCAAATCAGACGGGAGCCTGGTGTTGCCATCCGGTTTCACCAGTCAACAGTCAAATCGTCCACCCCATGCTAGCATGGAAAGTGGACGTTAAACGATGATGATGATGATGATGATATCCAAGTTGAATTTCTGGTGGTGGTCTTTTTATAATCTAAAGACCATCAACAGCATAACGGATGGTATGCTTGTGTGTGATGGAGAAAAGAGAAAATAGGACCTTTTCTTTTCATCATCATCATTATCACCATAATCATTATTTCACAGCCATGTTCCATGCTGGCATGGGTTGGACAGTCTGGCAGGGTCTGATGAGTGCAAGGATCACATTGTTCTTCACTTTCTTTTTAGCCTGGTTTCTACAGCTGGACGTCCGTCCTATCAGTGACCACCTCACAGCACTGGAAAGTCTTTCTATGTTTCTGCCACCAGCTGGCAAGACTAGGAACCGCAAGGAAAGGGTGGGGAAAAATTTTATAGGAGGAGAATATGGAGTAGAGAGGGGTTAAGCATGAGAGAAGGGCCTGGAACAGAATAGGTCTTTTACTGAGGAGGAGCTGTATGATTGCTCACATTTTAGAAGAGTGGCCAAGGGTGGAAGCTGGAATTGAAAGTTTAGACATTTGCTTTCCTCTTCATACTCCACATATTTTTCAATAATAAATTTTTCCACATCACATTCTTCTGCCAATGAAGGGCTTAAGCTGTGACATCCTTGGCCAGTGACTGATTATCAGTCGTCTCTTTTATAATGGTAATGGTGGCAGTGATGTAGCAGCTGCCATTGCATATGGGAAGGGTAATGCGCTGCACACCAAATATATAAATGAAACCAGCTGTACTTGAAGAGATCAGATCTCAAAGTGAGCTCTTGTTTAGCCCTGAATAATCTAAACAGTTGTTCTCCTAATGACATCACAACTTGTCTTTTTGCTTTTCACTGTCAATAATATGCCTTCCTTAAAAGTTATTGTCTGAAAGTTAGGGTTGTGTGTGACACCAATAAATTGATAGCAAAATCTATCTCTAATTCAAAACTATCTTAAATTGATTTATGATATATTTTATTGATTTCTGAAATCAAGATAGTCTAATGGGTAAGTTATAACAAAATGATATCTGGCTCGACATTTAATCTGATATAGAAATTAATATGAAAATTTCAGTGGCCATAAAATACCATGAAGTTGATCTGAACTATTCGGATCTGGGATTTTGTTCTCATTATTCTGTGATTAAATCTGGTTCAAGAGACATCTTGGCCATCTTTATTATATATGTTCATGTTATTGTTGTTGCTGTGCAGTCCACTCTATTTAAGAACACCTGTAATTGATGAGTCATACCTTTGCTATTTCCATTTTATCTTTATTTTGTGTATGCTTATATTAGAATTAGAACTTGGTGCTCATGGCTTTTTGTCCCCTCAGCCCTTTGAGTTAAGAGGGAAATTTGGGGATTTCTAACTGGCTGAGTTATTGTAGAGAGTCTTCTATTGTATTCCTTTGGCACCTCCATTACATGTTGATCTACAAAAGGCATGCACAAAACAACCAACCACTTTGCAGATTTGGTGGTTTATATCTTCTAAATGGTTCATTGAAATTCTTCTGACTCTTAATTCGCATCTGCACAATCGAACCCAGCAGATCTCAACCCTTTTAATATTGGGACCAGATCCCAAACCTGGATTTTTTTTAGAGATCTGCACCAGAAAAAGTAAAACACAAATCAGTAAAAAAGAAATTTAGGATATTTTTAGAGGGAAGACTGTCAGGGGCTGCTGGAAGGATGCTTGAGGGCTCCAGGAGCAATGGTTGGGAACCACTAATCTAAACCATGGTAAGCATCGGGGTTGTGGCGTCAAATATATATGACATATTTGATTTCTTATGTTGAGCAAATCGGCTGATAATGAGATGCCCCATGGAACCTGTCCTGACATTGGATATTTTCCATAATGAGGCAAACTGAGATGTGTTCTTTATACAAAGGGAGACAGCTCAGTGTCTGCAGTCAGTTTTGAACTCACGACCGACCATTGTGATCTATAATTCAGCATCTTCATCTTACACTTGCGATGTGGTACAAGAGTACAAAAGCTACGAGATAAACTTGTTGGGTTGAAAACTTAGAAAACTCTTCTGACAATAACTTGTAGCATTGCTTCTTCTTTTTTTTTTTTTTTAAGCCATATAAGATTTTCTTTTTATGAGCGAAAACTTTGAAACACTGTAAATATGTCTTTAAGAAACCTTCAAGAACTTTGACTTCTTTGTGAGTGGTTTTAATGGAGATTAACCTTTTTTTGGTTATTTGCTTTTTTTTTTTTTTTTAGTGTGTGCTTTAGCATAACAAGTCAATCTGTCAAAAGTTTTCTTTGACACAAGCTTCCTAAATGTAACAAACAATGTCTTTGCTGTCTTAGAAACATCTTCAACTTGATGATCTTCAAAGTAAAACGGTAAACTCTAATACCAAAATAAAAGAAGAAAAAGGAGGAAGAAAGATGCTGGTATTGTTGTTGTTGTTGTTGTTGTTGTTGTTCAGGGTTTAGAAATCTAGAAAACTTACTTTTGTAATATTAATTTATGTTGTTGTTTTACTTAGAAAGATCAAATAACAGTCATCTGATGTCACAACTTAGGTATTATCTCCAAAATATTGCTTATGATTCATTCCTATTTCTCTTTCTTCTTCTCTTTCTGTCCTCGCCACTATTACAATCACCACAACCATCATCTTTTTGCTATCATCATTTCTTTTGTTGTATGTTTACATCAATCTAGTTGGCTCTGCTCAAGTTTAAACTACAGGACCTAGAGGTAGTTGGCTTGCTCTCATCAGCTCTACTTGAATGGAGCTGCTGGAGTCCAAGGCAGCAAATGAAATGGTCAATGTTCATAGGCTCCTGAATGAGAATTGCTGGGTGTTGTGTGTCAGCACAGAAGTTTTTAGCACTTAGTGCTTGTTCTCCCAATGGAAATTTCTTAAAGACCAATGGAAATTTCTTAAAGAAAACGTGACTGATTCGCCCATTCCATACCAACTTGCATTAGACTGTCGTCCCTGGTTCTATGATAGAATCTTTCTGTTTTAAAGTGTTCTAAGTGAAAACCTTCCATCAAAATTTCATGTTAATTTAGGTTCCAAACACCAACCAAAATAAGGACAAAGTTATTTTAATAAAATTTTCATTATTTAAATAATTAACTGGAACAAAAGCAGTGTATCTCAAAAGAAAAACAGCAGAGAAAGGAAGCTTGAAACAAACTCTTTAGAAGCTCTTGTCGTTTGTGATTGCTTTTACTTCGGAACAAATCTTAGCAGTTAGAAAAGGACGTAGTTGTGGTTCAGTAAGATTTAAAAAAGACAAACAAAACAAACAAAAGCATAAACAAAAGGACTAAAACTAAAACAATGCCAAAGTGAAGCTATCAAACCAAATACTGTTCACACCAGGGGGCAATTATATACATGTGTGTGTGTGTGTGTGCGTGTGCGTGTGTGTGTGTGTGTGTGAATGCCTCCACTCACTAACACGCATAGCTGTTTACTGCTTTCAGGGATGAACCAAACAAGTCATCATCATCATCGTTTAACGTCTGTTTTCCATGCTGGCATGGGTAGGATGGTTTGACTGAAGTCTGGAGAGCCAACAGCTGCACCAGGCTCCAATCGGATCTGGTAATGTTTCTACAGCTGGATGCTCTTCCTAACACCAACCACTTCGAGAGTGTAGTCGGTGCTTTTTATGTGCCACTGGCATGAGAACCAGTCAGGGGGCACTGACGATCATGTTTGGATGGCACTTTTTATATGCCACCAGCATGGGAGCCAGTCGGAGGGCACTAGCATTGACCACATTCAGATGGTGCATTTTATGTGCCACCAGCACGGAAGCCAGGTGGGCGTCTCTGATATTTATCAATGTAAGTATCCATTGCATGCATTTAACTGAGTGTCACTAACAAACTCACGAACTACCAACATTTGCACTCATTGCCAAATGTTCTAAGTTTTAGTAACTTTTAGTGGACAATAAACACTTTTGAAAAACACTCCTGCCCCCAAAAACCCCTGCTTGGTGTATTGGAGGAATACAAATAAAAAGTAAAGCAATGTAATGTTACAAAACAGTAATTGTCTCAAAGAAACAAATTAACTTTGAACAACTTGGCTTAATTCTTACATTTTTGTGTTATTTACAAGAACAATAACTGTTCCACTGTGCTACACTTTGGGCAAGTGTCTTCTACTATAGCCTTGGGCTAACCAATGCCCTGTGAGTGAAGTAGGTAGACAGAAACTTTGTGGAAGCCTATCATGTATGGATGTAGATAGGTAAGCGGGTAGGTAGGTGGGTGAGTTTGGATAGGTAAGTATGTTTGTTAGTATGTGCAGGTGCATTTCTCTTTGTCCTCCCACTGCTTGACAACTGATGTTGATTCATTTACATCCCTGTAACTTAGCAATCCAGCAAATGAGACTGATAAAATAAGTAGCAGAACTAAAAGTTAAGTCCTGGGATTGATTTGTTTCTACTCGACCATTGAAAGCAGTGCTCCAGCATGGCTGCAGTCTAATGAATGAAACACAGTAAAAAGAAGTAAAAACAAAAAATATTTGACAGCATCTAGAGTCAAAAATAAGAACAAAATGGTTTTTGTTCTTTAAAGGAAACTGAATAGAGAAAGAATAGAGAAACCAGCAAATTCTTTTAGATTTTCTATCGAAAATTGTCTTGCAATTTGTATTAAATGTTGTTATCAAAATTATACTATTTTTAAGCTTGAAGGGGCGGGGAAACGAATCTATGAAAGCTTTCTTGCATTCTGTTGCGCTGCTGCTTCTAAGATAATGGTCATTACAACTGTGCTGTATTTCTGTACCACTTCTCCAGTCTCCATTACTTTACTATCTGCTGTCCCATCTTGGCACCGACTTTTATTTCTTCATACAAAAGAATATCATAACCATCAACCAGTTTAATATCTGTTAATTTGATGTGGGGACTTTTTTTTTTGTAATGTTTTGCTTTTCTTTTTTATATCGTTGCCTTTAGAAAAACTATCTTTATATTTTCTTTTTTATTCTCCACATAAAAGCTTTGCAACTAAAATGGGTTTTTGTAAAATATTTATTGTGGGTTTTTATTTTGTTTAAATGAAATGCTTTTTCTCTTCATTTTGCTGTCCTCTGCACACCTCCAAGACAGTTTCACACTGACTTTATTCTCAAGTATTGTTTATTACTTTCGCTTGTTTTATTGTATTTATTTAGTCTTATTGTATTTTAATCATCATTATTGCAAACAACTCTTAGACTTGCCTATTGCAATGAATGGAATTAGATGAGAGAGATTAACAAAAGGAAATATTCTATCCCACCCACAAGGATTAAATGGAAATGTTCAATTTAAGCTTCCTGTTAAACTTCCTCTCAGAATTTTCAACAAAGGCTGATTTCTAATTCACGGAACTAATGTGGACATTAGATTTTACCCTCTAATTTTCATTTTTTTTTTCTTTTGGCTTTTTCTTGTTTTTTAGTACACTAAAAGCAGAATGCAAAACTGTTTTTATTTTCTATTTCAGAACTATTTTACAAATTAGAACTTCAATTAGTTGCTTAATAATTTTTCACTGCTTTCTTTGTTGAATAATGTCTCAATGGGTTGGCATAAACAATTTCACATTCCCAATCATTAATGTTCGTAATATTTCCTTTCAAGAAACTGATCAACCCATAACTTTCAGTCGCTGTTTAAACTCTGACCCTTTTGGTCCCAACCTGCTTCAAACCATTCTGATTCTATAATACAAAGTTCTTGTTTCAAATTGTTCTACATTAAAACGTTTCTTCAAAATTTCATCTTCATTTATATTCCAAATACTTACTTTATAATGACACAGTTATTTTACTAAATTCTTCGTTATTTTCGAAATTATTTGAGACTAAGGCTGTATGTGCGTATGTGTATATACATACATACATATATATATATATATATATATATATATATATATATATATATAGATAGATAGATAGATAGATAGATAGATAGATCAAAACATTTTGATTTAGACTCCTTAGTACTCTGAGTTTCAAGCATGTGGCTAGTCTTTGGCCACTGGGGTCTAAAGATTCAGTTTGGAATGTGTCTTCTGCTATAGCCTCAGGCTAACTAAAGCTTTGTGAATGGATTTAGCGACAGAAACTGAAAGAAGTTCATTGTGTGTGAGTGTGTGTGTATTTGTGTGTGTGTGTGCATTTGTCCCCCCACTTGACACCTGATGTTGATGTGTTTACATCTTCATAACTTAGCAGTTTGGCAAAAGAGACCAACAAAATAAGTACCAGGCTTTAAATAAAAAGTCCTGGGGTCAATTTATTTGACTGAAAATGCTTCAAGGCAGTGCCCCAGCATGGCCACAGTTTAATGACTGAAACAAATAAAATATAAAAGCTCTACACACATGTGACGAGCTTCCACACAGTTTCCATCTCCAAAATTCACTCTCAAGGCATTGTTCAACTCAGGGCTGGCTATCCAACAGGATCTGTAACATTCTGTTAGCAAAAGAAGCATTTTAACCTCACAACCAATTCTGACTGGATTTTGTATATTAAAAAAAAAAGAAATTAAAAAAAAAAAAGGTTCTTGGATACCAAAGACTGCAAAGCCAAAAGTGTGATTCTTTATTTCATTTTTGGTCCAATACATTCCAAGGTGAAATTAAATCAGAATGGAAAAAGACATAAGATAGTCCGTGTTATTTGGCCCCAGATCATCTCCAATTGAGGAGACCTAGGATCAAAGGGATTCCAGCCACGACAATCCCTCTTGATTCTTTTTTCCTCGACAGATTAGAAATTGTGTAATGTAGCCATCTTTATCCAAGGCAATAGTTTATAGTTTGAGAGAACTTAGCTGCTGTTTTTAGCAAACCGAATGACCACATTGAGGCACTCACTTGGTTAGCTCAAAAAGACAAAGAGATTACCTGTACACTAAGGCAGGTATTGGATCCATCAAGATTGGTAATCACATAGATTCCATGACAAATCCTACAAGACTTCATTCTGCAGCAGAAAAATGAATGAATAAAATGGGAATAAAAAAAGAAGAAAAAGAATTGCTATCAATCAGATTTTGTGTCATTGAACATTAAATAAATATTGGAACACGAATATTTGTTCAGAACTTTTGTTAGCAGTTGCCAAGGATTTCCTGTGAGTTAATTTTGGCCTCAGACTCCCGAAATCTCTCCACTACATCTTTAACTTTACTGTCTGTTATTTATTATCTTTGACAAGTATCTCCATGTTATTTACTGGCAGCTATATCTACTTATACATACATTTGCACATACACACACACATATATGTCAAACATATATTTAGAGATATGTGAGTATATATATACATATATATGTATATGTATATATAAAATCATTTTTTCTTTCTGAATCGTTGAACTCTAACTTCTTATCTATTTTTGATGTTACTGTCAAAGAACTTAGTCACGACAGTAATTGTGTATGTATGTATGTATATACTTACAAATGTATTTTCATTTATATACATATGTATGTGTATATGTGTGTATGTGGATTGTATATATACACTACATGTATATAGATATATATATGCGTGTACATGCATATATTTGAGAGAGTGTGTATGTGTGTGTTTATATACAACACATGCTCATACCTCTCTCTCATTCTCTATCTATCTATCTATCTGTCTGTCTGTCTATCTGTCTATCTATCTCTCTTATCATCACATTCTCTTTCCCATGCTTCCATGGGTCAAATAACATTCATTTATGCAAATTTTCTATGGCCAGATACTTTTCCTTTCACGAAACCCTGTTTCCAAGTGAAATAATATTTCTCCATGGCTGGTCATGTTTTTACTGAAGATTTAGAAATGAGCAACACCGCCTGTATAACAGTGACATTTGTTTACAACTATTGAGTGCAATGCCCAGGTACATACACTCACACACACATGACAGACTTTCAGTTTCTGCATATGCATGTGTATGCACATGCATACACACATACAATGGTTTTCTTTCCGTTTCTATTCTCCAGATCTGCTCTGAAGGGTTGGGTGACTCAGGATTATGACAGAAGATACTTGCTCAAGATGCTGGGCAATAAACCTGGACATGAAACCATGTACATCGATATATATATATATATATATATATATATATATATATATATATATATATATATAGGCATGCATGCATACATACATCTATGTATGTACGTATGCACTTTGGATGTTTTAAAAGGCAAACTGGTTCAAGAAATTGTCAAACAAGTGATGATATGAAGTTGCAGTAAATACTTAATTAGCATGAAAGGTAAATGAAAGGTGGCATAGCTGTCTGTTGGCAGTGTAATTCCTTAACAACTCATTCTGCTGTTTCATTAAGAAAATGCATTGAACTGATTGCAATAAATACAGTAATATGAATTTTGAAAATTTCTTTTAAGTTCCTCTCTTTTGTTCTAAAGAAAATTTTCCAATTACTATCAACATATATATACATATATATACAACAACAACATCAGCAATAAGTAATGCTCATACCAAATGCTTTTTATCTCTTTGTAATTACACATCCACTTTTTTTTAGGTGTTTGAATCTTCCTTGGGTTTCTTTTTTTTTTCCTTTCTCAGTAATATGAACACTATCATTATCGCTTTCATTAGCATTGCTTTATCCCCTCCCTTCCTTTTCTCCTCCCCATCATCATCATCATCATCAACATTTATTTCTCTTTGCATTACTGAACTTACATCTTTTGACCAGAATTCAAGCTGTGACTCTCCGGCCATTTTTCTCTTATACAACATACACGCATACTCATGAATACACATACATATATACATACATGTGTGTGTGTGTATTCAGGACCACTTCATCCAGTGTATTCATCCATTCTAAGGTGACAGAGTAAAACCACCACCACTACCACCACCACCACCACCACCACCATCATCATCATCATCATCATCTCCAGACATTTGATATCCTTGAACTGTACATCATGCTTTTGATGTTTCCGTTGCATTAACACTGTTGTCATTATCATAATCATCACCACCACCACCACTCTCATCGTTATTGCTACCCCCAATATCATCATCATCATCATCATCAAGTTCATCATCATAATAACATATTCTTACAAGACAAGCATACATCTTTCAACTGACATTCAAGCTGCGACCATTCTGTCTTCTTCTGTTGCTTATATTTTATTGAGGATTATCTCATTCTAGCATTTTCATCCAATTTTAAAAATAGTTGCATAAACCAATGATCATCATCATCATCATCCTAAACATGGGGAAATGGCAGATTTGTCAGATTGATTGGACTAAATGTCTGCAATATGAAATTAATTTACATTCTGAGTCCAGATCATCCTGAGATCAATTTTGCTTACCACATTTTTTTGGAGCAGATAAAAGCAATGTACCAGTCATGTACTGGTGTTAATTTAATCGACTGATTCTGAGGTCATTCACACTTTTTCATATAAGAAAGAGGTTACGACTAACAATCCATGAATGAATCCTTTTTATGCAGTTTGTTTTGTAAGGACGGATCCTTTTGTAAACCCTTATGACAGCATTACTCCTGTGACCAGCAGTCACCTCCTCCAAGATATTATTTAAATATCACATTGAAATGGACAATTTCATACCAGAACCAGATGCTGCCTCAGGCAGGTTTCTTTGAGAACTATTAGATATCCCACATGCTTCTACAGATTATCCTCCCATTTCTCTTCCCTCTTCCCAATAAGTTTCTACAAACAGATGTCATTAGTGCCTCACCTGAGTATCCATTCCTTGCCAGGTACACTAAATTTCTTGAAACCATATTGGAATAAAGATACGACAAACCATTTTCTTTTGGCTGCAAAATCACCCCCTCCCACTCACCTCCTAACTCATGAATAATTAAAACTACAATACTTGTTATAAACATTCATCATCATCATCGTCGTATATTGTATGCCTGCAGTGGATTGATGACAATCAAAGTCTTCCCGATTAAGAGTGGGTTCTTCAGCTGCTCCTTTGCCACTCCTGTCCAGCCAGTTCTTGATATTGTTCATCCATTGCATTCTTTACCTACCTTTAGATCTATTGCCCTCTACTCTGCCTTCAATGATAATGTTTTCCAAACCTCTGTTTCTTCGAATATAGCCAAAATAGATAAGCTTTTGATTTTTCATAATGTTCAGGAGTTGTCTTTCACTTGTTATAACACTCGTTCATTTGTCTAATGGTCTTAGAAAGAGACTCGTAACATCTTTCTAGGCATCCACATTTCAGACGCATTCACTATATTCTCTTCAAATTTGTTCAGTGTCCATGTTTTGCAATCATAAATGCCTATCAGCCAAATGAGTTCTCACACTACAAACACTAATTATTGCTAATTATTTTCCATGGTAACCACATTTAATCGAGATTATATTCCAGGTCATTTTTCATAGCAACCACACATGACCAAAATTACACTCCCTGAAGATTGGAACTGAAGGACAATGCTTGCATGATGATGACAATCCTTTACTACCATCACATGAAGTCAAAGCAAGGAGGCAGTAACACACGCACACACACACACACACACACACATATGCACACACACACACCTACGTGCATGCATGCATGGCAGGCTTCTCCAGTTTCCATTGAACCATATCCCCTCACAATGCTTTGGTTGGTCCGGGTTTGTAAGTTAGTGGCTGGGTGGCATACTTTGTATGGGGTAAAGGGTGAGGGTAAGGACTTCCTTCGGTCATGAATGACCATGAGGTTACACCTGGAAAGTTCCCTTCCAAGGTACAAGTCCCTGCAAGGTCGTTTATGGAAGACCAGCAGTCACCCATGCATATCAGACTCCCCCTCTCCATGCCACTGATGGTATCCAAGAGAAAGGCGAAGGGGCTGATACAGTTTGGCACCAGTGATGCTGCAACTCATTTTTATAGCTGAGTGAACTGGAGCAATGTGAAATAAAGTGTCTTGCTCAAGGAATTGAACTCACTAACACATGATTGTGAGCCACATGCTCTAACCACTAAGCCATGTGCCTCCAGAGCCATACTTTATGGAGTGGCTGTGTGGTAAGTAGCTTGTTTACCAACCACATGGTTCTAGGTTTAGTCTCACTGTATGGCATCTTGGGCAAGTGCCTTCTACTATAGTCTCAGGTTGACCAAAGCTTTGTGAGTGGATTTGGTCTCCTCCCACCATCGCTTGACAACCAATGTTGGTATGTTTACATCCCCGTAACTTGGCAGTTCAGCAACAGTGACCAATAGAATAAGTGAATCCTCTTCAGTTGCTGTTTTCACAGCATCATTATTGACAACAGTTGGTCTTCCTGATCGATACCCGTCCAGAAGATTGAAATCACCATTTTTGAATTTGTTAAACCACTTTGGGCATTTTCAAACACTCACACCATCAGGATATACAGTATATGTGTTTTCCCTTACACATGTTACAGTGTTACCCTTATGAATTTCACAAAATATCTGGTGCTGAATATGCGCCTTACTAAAGTCCTTGTCTTCCATGGCCTACTAGACAGAGCATATACATGCACAGCACACCCACAATGATGTTTGGTTATTAACTCTCTGCTGTTTGGTTGATTGCAAGGATACCATTTTCTGGCTTAGTATGATATCAGACTTTTGGCTTGAAAAAATGATATTACTTTTCAATACCCCTAACATGCACACACACACACACCTCTCTAAGAACTCATAAGTCATTTACTTTACCTTTCATATTAAGTTGTACATCAGATGATGTCTAATCCTTATATAACACACACCAATATATATTAAACACCCACAACATTATGATACACATATATATACACTCAGGTTTCTCTAATTTTGTAGTATTGTGTCACATTCCAAACTTCAGTGGAATATCCATATCTAAATTAACTATTGTTAACCTTTCCAGTAGGTCAAATCCCTCCGTGGTGCTGCTGCTACTATAAATTATTGTTGTCTTTCAGGTTTGTCACTGTATGGTGTCTCAACTTTTTTACTTATTTTATAGAGTCATTTACTGGTTTATTTATTTCATTTCTTTTTCAAAAGCACATGTCCCGAGGCCTGTTGTTAGAGATTTGCTATCAAACATATTTGTGACATTTATCTGTTGGCACCATACTATCAGATATCATGCAATCTACGGAAGCAGATTTTTTTTCTCTTCATTTTACACACACACACACACACACACACACACACACACACACATGCACATGCACACACATTTGGCTTTCTTTTTTGTTCAGGATTTTGAAAAATTTCAAACTAAAATGAAATCGTAATTTTTTTCATACATTTTCTCTCGGAATATATTTCTTTTATGATCGTCATCATCATCATCATCATTATTGTCACGACCAACATCATCACCATCATTCTCCTCCTCTTCATCATCACCACCACCACCATCATTGTCTTCATCACCATCATCGCCATTGTTATCACCAACTTCATTATCATAAATATAGTTATCAATGTCATCATCATCCTAATCAGTATCATTATAATTATTATCCCCATCACTGCAAGTCTATCATATTTCTCTTACAACAGACAAATTATTATTATTATTATTGTTTTACTTCTCAGAGTGCTTGGTCTAGTTTGCCCTGGGAGATTCTGGGAGAGCAGACAGCAGCCTGCAGCCAAAGGCCTCACAGGGTCTCTTTCTGACCATTATAAGCATTGATGCCTGGTTGTTAATTACCGTGGAAGACATTCAACATCCAAAATGTATATGTTCTGATGCATTGATTAAAGAGGGGAAATTAATGAAAAAAAAAATTTAATACATGGAAAAAAACAGCAACAAAAGCATTTTTAGACAGAAAATGGTTGTATCTGAAATATTAGATTTTCATGAGGAATTCATAATGTGTTTAGCTTAGCATTGACTATTTTCAGAATGGATATGCTCTGTATATGTACAGAATGCATAAGATATTTGAAGACAGATATATGTTTATAAAAAAAACAGATATATTACAGATAATAACTTTATTTACCAAAAATTGCTATGAGGATAAATATAAACCTTCTTTTCTATAATGTTATTCGATAAAGCCACCTTCAGCATCAAAAACTGCTTCTATATGAGATCTAAATCATCTCCATGCTCGAATCAAGTGATCTTGGTTCATTTTGGACATTACTTTGACTCTGGCAGCTTTCAAAGAATCATTGGTGTTATAGGCATGTTCACTGACCTCTCTCTCAAAAAAACGCTCCACATGTAATTGTCCAATGGATTGAGATCTGGGGAATTAGGAGGCCAAATGTTAGGGGTTATGTGACCATGAAAATTTTCAGCCATCCATTCCTGTGTTACTAGAGCCATGTGTGATAGTGCAGAGTTTTGGTGAAACACATATGGCCTTCCATTGCAAACACTGTCTATCCAGGGCTTAACAATTATTTCCAGGACCACAAGGTAGTCGGCAGAATTAGCTGTAAGGCGCTGTGGAAAGAAATAAGGATGCATCACATGTCCTTCATTGCTGACAACCTCTAAAACCATGACAGTTGCAGGAAATTTTGTATGCATAACACTTGGAACTTCAGAAGGGTCTGCACACAACCATCGGTCATTTCTTCTGTTAACCTTTTGATCTTGGTTGAAGTTTTTCGTAATTGAGAAAAGCCAAATCAAATCTTCGGATCTTTCTGATTTGGCGGGCACCACTTGTTTTCTTAACAAAACATTTTCAAACTTGGGACACTGGTAGAATGTGTCATATAAAGCATCTTAAACTTTTAGTGTCATTGAGAAAACTTTATCTTTTGAAAGTTATTTCGTGTTAAAATTGTCGTATTTCGGTAATTTCAACCAATCGCTGACGTCTATTGAGGTGAAAACAATTACTGCTGTGGAATGTAAACAACATGTTCTAGCGGTGTCATGGGATCTTTTCCCTTGACTGAAATTAGTGCCGTTGTTTGTCAACAACAACTATCGGTGGTTCTGTTATTTATGACATCGTTCGTGTGTTTGTACTTGGTTTTAGCTTTAGGTTTAAGGTTCGGGTTTTAGGGTTAGGAGGTTAGAGTTAGGGTTAGGGTTTTAGGGTTTTAGGGTTATGAGTATTTAAACACTCATAACCCTAACCCTAACCCTATCCCTCTACTCTATACTTTTCTAGAGTACAAATTTATTATTCTTAAATAAGAATATTATTGTCAATGACTTCAAAGTTTCAACCAGCTAAGCCATCATCCAACAGTGGCCTAACTGGCTGAAACTTTGAAATCACAGCCGATAATATTCTTGTTTAAGGATTATGTATATATATAAAAACTATGGGACCTGGCGTGGCAAGGCATATATATCATCATCATCATCATCATCATCGTCATTTAACATCCGCTTTCCATGCTAGCATGGGTTGGACGATTTGACTGAGGACTGGTGAAACCGGATGGCAATAACAGGCTCCAATCTAATTTGGCAGAGTTTCTACAGCTGGATGCCATTCCTAACGCCAACCACTCAGAGAGTGTAGTAGGTGCTTTTACGTGTCACCCGCACGAAAACGGCCACGCTCGAAATGTTGTCTTTTATGTGCCACCCGCACAAGCCAGTCCAGGGGCACTGGCAAC
>NC_068989.1:96232346-96238143 GCF_001194135.2 Octopus bimaculoides
ATATATGTATATATATATAATACACACACACATATATATATATATATATATATATATATATATGTATATATATATAATACACACATATATATATATATATATATATATATATATATATATAGCTAATCCACTAAAAAGGCTTTGGTGAGCCTAGGGTTGTAATAGAAGACACTTGTGTGACATGCCATATAGTGGGATTGAACCTGAACCAATATACTTGTGAAGCAAACTTCTCAACTGCACAGCTACTCCTCCTGCACCTCTCACAACCGCATCTGCATCTATTGTATTGTAAATGTATCTTTTCAACTTACCAAAATTCTTTACAAGATATCAGGGTGTAATTTGAGAGGGAGTTAACTGCTCTTTCTAGCAGGTTGAGTGACCATGTGGAGGTATTCTTCTTGTGAGTCTCATTTCTGTTCTTCTTCTTCTAGTTAAAGCACTTTTATTTCTTTCTTCTGATGCCAAGTGTGGCTAATAATGCATTTCTTTGATAGCACTGGTTGCACTTTCTTCCTATATCATATAATATTCTAATCATCATCATCATCATCATCTTTCATCATCATCATCATCATCATCATCTTTCATCATCATCATCATCATCATCATCATCAGCAGCAGCATGTTCATCTTCTGCCTTTTCTATTTTTACAATTTTTTTTTTTTTTTTATTTAAAATAAATTTTTTTAAGCGTATCAGGAATTCACTGAAAAGGAAAAATATTCTTTTGTAAGTTTCTAAGAAAAAGCACAATGCGATGACAGATTTACTTCTTTCATCTATAACCCAAACCAAAACCACCTCCATTTTCTGTGACTGATGTCTAGTGTGTGTAAAGCTTTGCTTTTTTCTTTTTTTTTTTTAATTTTAATTTTTATTTTTTTGCTATTGTGATTACTATATGTGTGCAAAACTGAAAACGAATTTTCATGACAGGTCTGAATATTTGACAAACTACAAAACTGCAAAACTTCTGCTTAAGCTGACTAATAATAATAATGACAACAACAATGGTACCATACATTATTGTTTTGTCTGAATGCAAGTATAAAACCCAAAACAGAGAAATAAAGCAATTTTAAACCAAAAAAAAAAATCTTTAACAAGAATCTAAAAAAAAGCTTTAAAAAATTAGAAAACTTTTTCCTAGAATGACAGTTTTGAGATTTAATTAAACAAAGTTATTGCTGGTTTTCATTTCATAAGTTTATTTTCTGTCATACACACACACACACACACATGCATGCACGCACGTATGCACGTGCATGCGCACACACACACACATATACACATATATACGTATGTGCATGTGGGTGTATATACATATTTACATATATGCAAATATACATGTGTATGTGTTTCCATTTTATAGAAATGTTCAATTATTATTATTATTATTATTATTATTATTATTATTATTATTACTATTATTACTATTATTATTATTATTATATTGTAGCTTTGAGCTGCTGACACAATTTTGCCTTCATATTCTATTGTTAAATGAATATGTTCATTCATTCTGAAAATAGACAATGCTAAGCTGAACACATCATGAGTTCCACATGAAACTCTAATATTTCAGATAAAAACTATCTTCTGTCTAAAATTGCCATTGTTGATGGTTTTGTTTTTCTATGTGTTTAATTTATTTTGTTTATTAATTTCCCCTCTTTAATCAATGCCTAACTCCCACATGTGTTCATGTAAAGAAGCTTAGGAAAAAAGAAAACCATCATTATTATAAAGGGTTCTGACAGGGTTTCTAATTAGATCTATTGTGTGTCTAGGGATGTTTATAGTCTTTTATTCTTTTACTTGTTTCACTCATTTGACTGCGGCCATGCTGGAGCATTGCCTTGAAGGGTTTTAGTCAAGCAAATTGACCCCCCCCCCAGGACTTATTTTTTAAGCCTAGTACTTATGCTATTGGTCTCTTTTGCCAATCTGCTAAGTCATGGTGACGTAAACACACTGACACTGGTTGACAAGTGGTGAGGGGAGGGGATAAACACAGACCCAATGACACACACACACATATAAACAGGGCTTCTTTTAGTTTCTTATTTCTTTACTGTCCCCAGGGGGCTAAACACAGAGGGGACAAACAAGGACAGACAAAGGGATTAAGTCGATTACACCGACCCCAGTACGTAACTGGTACTTAATTTATCTACCCCGAAAGGATGAAAGGTAAAGTCGACCTCGGTGGAATTTGAACTCAGAACATAAAGACAGAAGAAATACTGCTCAGTATTTCACCCGGCGTGCTAAACTTTCTGCCAGCTCGATGCCGCCTTTCAGTTTCTGTCTACCAAATCTTCTGGCAAAGCTTTGGTTGGCTTCAGGCTATAGTAGAAGACATTCGCCCAAGGTGCCATGCAGTGGGACTGAACCTAAAACCATGTGGTTGGGATGCAAGCTTCTTACCACACAGCCATGCATATGTTTGTGTGTATATGTGTGTGCATACATACATGTATATTATGTGTTACACATACATATTTATTTTTTAATTGGTAGAAAATTGCAAAAGTGTTTCAAGGGCTCTGAATTTTCTCTATGACTCTCACCATAGTTTGGCAATTAGCATGAGTCCTTGGCAAAAAGTCCTTGAGTCACGAGTATATCTACCTATGTACTGAGTTTTGTTTCTTGTGTTTGTTCTACCAAACCTCTGTGTGTGTGTGTGTGTGTGCGTGCATTGTATCTTGGGAGTGTCAAAATCTCTCTCCCTCAGGATGGAATATCTCTGAGAATCAAGAATTTCAATGAAGCATTAAGGGACAGGAATTATAACCTAGTTAAAAAACAATCCAAGATAAAACTAGCCAAACTCTAAACCCGAGAACAAACGCAAATATTGCAGAAACTTAATAATGGCAAACTTTAATGATAATTTTTTGGGGATCCAGTCCCAGAATTTGTGATCCTGGGTGGTATAAATCGATGGGAGAAACTGAAGATAATTTGTCTCTTACAGAAACCTTTCAATGTAACTAATTCTATTTTGTTTTGTCTGGGGAGAGTCACAGTTCCTTACTATCACACACACACACCAGTTCAATTTCTACTCATTTATTTATTTAATTATTCTTGCAAGCTTTTTTTACGGTTGCAAATGCAGTGGTAAAAAAGCTCTTCCCAGACACAACAAAATTTGTTTCTACTCACATAAAGAATCTTGTAAGCCAGATACAATAACTAATTCTAGGTTTTTCAAAATCCCCAAGACATGCCAATGAAAAAAAAAAAGAAAAAAAAGAATGATACCTGTTAGAAGTCATAAACAGATATCAGACTATTCAACAAAAGCAGGAACTTCCTCTAAGATTTTAATAAATATACTAAACCAACGACACCGGAATTTCAATCATGGAAGTTTCGGAAACCTACAATTTGATGGCATTGCTTTGTTGGGATGTTCAACATGAAACTGTGTCCGAACTGTAACTTGAGGTTTTTCTGGAACTGAAACCTGCGAAGAAGAAATTCACTTATTTAATATTGGATTATCTTGGAGAATTAGCAACCAGATCTCTGTCAATGTTTAATGTTTACCATATTTAAGTGACATAATGTCTGACACATTATCCCTAACAAAAAAATGGGGTGGTCACGGCTGGATTGCCTGTGACCATAGTCTTTATCAATGAAAGCTGTGACAAATGAACATTTTGCTCAGTTTCCCTTTGTCTCAATCTGAAAGAGAAAACATTTGTCATTTTACAAACTTCGTAAATGTTTTGTTTTTTGTTTTTATTTATTTGTTTGTGGTTCATTTTTTTTTTTTCATAAACGTGTCACAGGAATGGAAGAGAAGAAAAACTTTAAGATATCAATGAATTTGTATTTGATTGCCATTTTGGAATTCATTGCACATGTGTATGTATATGTGTGTGTGAGTGCGTGCATGTGTCTTTGAGTGCATGTACATGTGAGTATGCATACACATACACACATATCTGTGCGTGTGCATGCACACTCACATATGTATCTGTGGGGAGAGATTCAGCAGGAAAATAATTTACTTTTAGGCTTCATATTCTATTTTCTGCTCTCCCTTTCTCTCTTTCTGTCTCCCTCTGTCTCTTTTTCTCTCTCTCTCCCTCCCTCTCTCTCTCTCTCTCTCTCTCTCTCTCTCTCTCTCTCTCTCTCTCTCTCTCACACACACACACACACTTACACCCACATATAAATGTATATATACACACATTTGTAAGTGAGTGTATATATGTGCATATGTATACATATGTATGTGTGTGTATGTATATATGTATGTAAATATATGTGTGTATGTGTATCTAGATATATGTGTGTATCGTGTATCTAGATACATATCTACAAGTGTACGTGTACACACACACACACACACACACACACACAGAGTTTCTTTGTGCTTTATCCTTGAATTAGAATTTAGTATAGCAAATTACTTTTTTACTTTTATTAATTTTTTTTTTTTTCCATGCGAAATCTGTTTTGCTTTTGCACAATTCTTATTTTCTTCTCTTCGAAACATTCAATTTTCATTATAGTAATGCACATTTTATGTTGCAGTATTGCTCTTTTGTTGTTATTATTATTATTATTATTATTATTTTTATTTACCAGTACTGTGCCTAACACCTGATCTACTTTTATTTACCATCCTTTTTACATATTACTTCTTTTATTTTTTTATTTCCTTTCTTTTATTTTTCGAAACAATTTTGAACATGCACAACCCCCCCCCTCTATTTTTTTTCCCTCTCTCTATCTCATGTTTTGACACACTGTATTGTTTATCATTTAATATATTCTGCTTTGTTTAAACGCACCATCCTATCCCTGCCCTCCATACATTTATCTTCAAATTCCATATTGTGTAACCTGCAATCATCATCATCATCTGCAGTCCCTAATTCTTGGAGTAAAGATTGCTTATCCAACAATTCTTTTCCATTCATTCTATCTTCTGCTAGTCTCATTAATCATTATATTTTCAATCCTCTTTTCTCTCCGATGTACCAATTTTCAAATTGGTCTCTTCCTCTTCATTGTCTTTCTCCAGCTTATCTATCAACTTTTTGCAATTTTTTCTAAACCCTCTGCCTTTTTGAAATACCTCTAAATCTATTAGTTGCCTGTTTAGTTCAAAGAAGAAGGAATGAGTATCCATGCTTTAGAATTGGTATATCTGTGTGCATCATAAGAGGCAACTAAAAAGGTTGGTACCAGGAAGAGTATCCTGCTCCACCCATTGCCTCAGAAAGTCCAGTTCAACTCATGCCAGCATGGAAAAGCAAATCTAGGAGTAATGATGTTGATGATGCTAAACTTCTAGTTTGGAACATTGAAATCGGTAGCAGAAATTGCAATTTAGCTAACAAATTAATAAATTTTGTCAATGCAAGCTTTTTCAATTTGTTTTAATGGGATTCTGGTTAAAATGCCAAATTAAAGAGAGAAGCTGTGGTTACCAATTTGAAGTATGATTTTGATTCTCTTTAGAATCTTCCTGAAACATGCCATTGATGTCTTCAGTTACCTTTGGTTCTTCTTCTAAGTTTATTGCATGGCCTAGTGTGTTAGAGTGTTGAGCTAATGATTGTTAGATCATCATCATCATCATCATCATCATCGTTTAACGTCCGCTTTCCATGCTAGCATGGGTTGGACGATTTGACTGAGGACTGGTGAAACCGGATGGCAACACCAGGCTCCAGTCTGATTTGGCAGAGTTTCTACAGCTGGATGCCCTTCCTAACGCCAACCACTCAGAGAGTGTAGTGGGTGCTTTTACGTGTC
>NC_068989.1:96240731-96243374 GCF_001194135.2 Octopus bimaculoides
TTGGCATTTATAAGCCGCCCTCTTTCCCTATTTCTGGCGAGGATGTAGTCGATTTGGCTAGAGTGTCTGCCGGAGCGGTAGGTGACTAGGTGACTGGCAGGTTTCCTGAAGTTGGTATTGCAGACCATAAGATTGGTTGCATCACAGAACTCCAGCAGTCTGGTTCCCTCCTCGTTGCGGGAACCGAAGCCATAGCCTCCATGTATGCCATGGAAGCCTCCAGCACGACGTCCGACATGACCGTTGAAGTCTCCAGCCACAAAGAGAAGGTCCCTGTCACTCGTCGATGAGTTCAATTTTGGGGGGCCAGACAGTGTCCTTGAACAAAGCATATCATGATATTGCAATGAGTGCCATTAGCAGTTGAAGTGAGGAGCCAACCCAACAACAGACTGGTTTTCCTTTTAGGAATGTTGGACTCTTGTACTCAAAGTTATGTAAGCACCACAGAAACAAGAATGGACAATCTCTCCTAATGAACATACAGACTCAAGACAGACTTTAAGTTGAGAAATTAGATAAGATAAACAATAAATGAGTAAAGGATAATTATGGAAACCTCCACACAGCTTACAAATTAATTAATGCTGTATAATGTCAACACAATTCGTTATACTGTAAATGATTCCTCATCATTAAGACTAAAATATGTTTACATATACAGAAATCATTAATTAAATCTCTATTTTCCTATACTGGCTTTTATGAAAGCATTTCTAATTGACCATTTAAAATCATTCTTGTTATTAAGGTTTTCTTCCTTCTTTTCTTCACTCTAATCATCAACAATGAATTGCCGTTTATCATAATTTTAGATCCAAAATTTCTAGACGAAATTATTTAATTAATAATATTTTTTTAAAAATTTGATTACTAATTTTACTGATTGTCTTCTAATTGCTATTAATTGATCTTATTCCTCTATTCGTTTCAATTGAATATAGTTTCAATGAAGTCTTATTTTCATTTGCTGGGTTTATTTTTTTACTATTTTTTTATCATTTTTATTTATTTATTACATTTGAACTCCAAGCAAAATATGTAGTTTAATATTGAAGCAGTTATAAAAATAAAATATAAAAATTAAAAGAATAAAATTTCTTTTGCTGTTTTGCATTAGTTAATGTTCAAACTAATTTTCAGCAACAAACCAATTGCTGATGTTGCTGTTCATTTTCTCTCTTTAATCAAACATCTTTAGTTTACAATGCATATTTTATCCACAGTTTGTTTCTTAAAATTCATTCAGTTTTTCTTTGGAATTCTAATCTTACATTCTAAACAGACATAGACTTCCAGCAAGAGCTGTTATATATTGCGTGTCATTGTTCTCATGCCATCATTTTCATAATTATGCCTCATTCTGCTCTTCTTGTTTCTTTCTATATTTAATTCGTTATTCTTTATTAATTATCAAAGGTAAATCAACAAATTTTATTCTCTTTAGCTTCTGATTCCTCATTATGTACTTCGACATTGATTAATTTGATGTTAGAAATTTAAAAAACATTTTTATAATAAATAAAGGGCCTATATTGAATATATTGTAGATTTTATATTTATGAATAATACATACACTTATATGCATTATATATACATGCTTAGTCATGTATATGTGAAAGCATTGTGTGTGTGTGTGTGTGTGTGTGTGTGTGTGTTTATTCACCATTTCTCTTCTCAAGCCAACATTTGCATCAACCTTTTTCTAATTTTTTCTCACCATTCTTCATGTACCAGCATCTTGGTTTTCAAATAGAAATAGTCATATGCCCTGAGCCTGCAGATTGCTTCGAGGCACAAGGCACAGTATATTGCCACAAGGTACAGTATATAAATGTGTCTTAATGTCAGTGTCACTTTGGCAAGAAACTATTATTCGCTCTTAACTCTGTACGTTAAATGGCATTTATGTCTCACTGAATGGACTACTTTTCTTGTTAACCCTGTCTTAAGGGAAAAGTATGTTATATATCTATATGTGTGTGTGTGTGTGTGTGTATTGGACAATAAATGTTAAATGATGATGATGATATATATATAAATATACACAAACACACACATCTATATACACACAGACACACACACACACAGTGGAGGTTTGTGTCTTTGTGAGAATTCATAGGAATTCAGTCTCATGACTCCGTGGCTTAGGAAGAACCTTTAAGCCTTATTTTTTAATACTCACACACACACACACCCACACACACACACATAAATAGATAGATACATACATATTTATATGCATATACATAGATGTGTGCGTGTTTATATCTATATATATATGTATATATGTATATATTTTTTTATTTTTATTTATTTATGTGTTTCAGCCAAGTGGCTGCGGTCATGCTGGTGCACCACCGTGATTTTCACGTTCCTTGCATGGCTCTTCTCCCCCACCTGACATGGTCCAATCAAGAGTTTTGATGGCACATCTGGTGTATAAGAGAATTTGACACAGCTGCCCTAAACTGCGTCTCATTACGAGCCATTGGTTCGTCTGGTATCTTGGAGAGGAAAGCGTCAAGTTTTGTCTTGAAGACCTCCGCATCCATGTCTTGCATGTCTCTCAAATGTTTTGGCAGGGCATTGAAGAGCTGAGGTCCCCTGAAACCGAGGCTGCTGCAGTATCTCGTTCTTATG
>NC_068989.1:96246831-96251831 GCF_001194135.2 Octopus bimaculoides
GTAGCCAATGCATTTTGAATGAATTTGGTACATGGAAACTGTTAGGACCCATCATTTATGTGTGTGTGTGTCTGTGTCTGTGCCTGTGTGTGTGCGTGGGTGCACATATTTGCATTTCTGCTTCTCTATTACTCCTTGACAATCAGTGCTGGTTTGTTTACATCCCTGTAACTGACAGCTTGGCAGAAAGAGACTGCTAGAATAAGTACCAAACTTCACTTTAGTACTGGAGACAATTTGAGGAATAAAGCCTTTCAAGGTGGTGCCCCAGCATGACCACAGTCCTCAAAATGAAAGAACCACCATCGTACTGTATCCAATATGTATCTCTTATTAAAGAGCTAAAGTTACTTCTACCATTATTATTCGTATATCCTCGATGTGTATGTAGATCATCTTTACCAAATTTAACTTTTAACGCTAAATTTTTATCTCTGTGTGTATTTACATGTTTAATTATTCATTTGTTATTTCTAAATCGATCCTTATCTCAGATTTGATGAAATGTCAAGCTTAATACTATCTTTTTTTTGTGATATGTAAATACGTTTTTTTTTTTTATATATTTTTTGATGTTGAAAGAAAAGCATGGAAAAAAAAAATCAATACTTTTTTTTCCTTTTCAATTTTCTTATTTATTCAAAACATGTTTGTACAGCAAAGGTTTAGATGGAGATTAAGGTTATATACTTCACTCTGTCTGTTAGAGAACTTTCTCTGTTGTCAGTAGAGAGGTCTCGATTACAAATGAACAATAATGTCACAGTGGAAGATCCAGTCTTGCTTCAGTCATTGTGTTGCATCGATGTGTTTTGGAGAAAACAGGTAATATTTTCAGAATTGTACTTGTCTAACAAATGACTTGATCCGAGACACTGTGTTGAAACTGTATCATGGAAGAACCATTTCAGAACACACAAAACCAAATTCAATTTGTTTCATGAAATGTCAAAATTCTTTTATGCAGCTGCAACCTAGTCATTGATGCAGTTCCACTTAAGTGCAGCAAAAATTTTGATGCACCATGAAGTAAATGTAAAGTGAATTTAATTAAATTTAATCTCACTGGTTCTTCTACAATGTAGCTTTCTGTAACACTTTTGTGTGGTTAAGTAGCTTGCTTTGCAACCACATGGTTTCCAGTTCAATCCCACTGTATGGTGCCTTGGGCAATTGTCTTGTAGTCTAGCTCCAGGCCAACTAATGCCTTGTAAGTGAAAATGGCAGATGAAAACTATGTGGAAGCCCATCATATATGTATGTGTGTGTGGGGGGGGGCATCAATAGAATTGACTAAATCTCTTCAAGGCACTCCATCACATGGCCACAGTTCAATAAGTGAAACAAGTGAAAGAAGACTGCATAAGTTGTCCCAATAATGTTGTAAAAAGTGAAATAAATTCTAAAATATAGAAAACCCCTTTCCTAATAAATGTTAAACATGAAAATATACAAAATATGAAATCGCAAAAGACTGGTGTAATGAAATATTTTCTAACATTGTCACAAAACGACACATTTTATTGAAGGACACAGTCATTTCACGTTTTTAGCTTTTAAACCAGTCATATCAAGCCCAAATATTTTACCTGTCTTATGTTCAGACTGGCCAAATCTTGCCTTTCACACCTACCCTGCAATGTCATTCTAAGCATGTTCAAAATCTTGAAGCTATGAGACATAGCATGATTAATTCAGAGCAATGGGAATATAATTAAATGCTTTGCATTTGACAGAGTAATCCAAATGCTGATGAGTTAAACTGACCCCAGCAGTTGACTGGGATGGATAAAAAACAAAAGTCAAGCTTGACAGAATTTTGACTAATTTTTGCTAAATACGACAATATATTCTTATCAGTGTCATAAAACTATTGATTTCTAATGTAAGCAAAAGGAGGCCACAATTTTAGGAGGATAGTCTAAAGAAAAGATTAACTCCACTTATTTTCTAGTACTTTATTTCATTGACCCCCAAAAGAATTAATGACAGTGAACCCTGGTGGGATTTGAACTCAGAACATAAAAAAAAAACCCATAGCTAAATACCAGAACATGTTTCATCCGACACTTCAAAAGTTTTGCCAACCTTAATGTGATAAAATATTAACATTAGACTCTGTTTGAACTTTTGGTTGTTTTCAGTTTTATGTCATAAAAAAAGAGAGAGAATTGCTGCTCACCAAATTGACAGACTGCCAACGCTGGAGAGTTTAAAGTGGTACCTTTTCCTAAAAGTTTTCTCTGTATTTTTGTTTTAAGGCCCTTGGCAATGTTATACATACAAAGATGGAGTTGTGGCTGTGTGAATATGCAGTTTGCTTTGTTATCATGTAGTCTTGAGTTCTATCTCACTGTGGGGTACCTTGGGCAAATGTCTTTAGCATGTGAGGGAAATTGGTCAATGGAAACTGTACAGAAATCGATTGTGTGTGCTTCAGTGTGCAATGCATGTGTTTGGTTGTGCATGCCTCTGTGTGAGAGAGAGAGAAAGAGAGAGTGTGAGAGTGAGAAAGAGAAAGAGTGAGAGAGTGAGAGTGAGAGACTGAATGTTTCATTCTTCACTTTGCATGAAAAACTGTTGACAGTATTAAAAATGGTGATGTTTCCTGATATTACCTGTAAAAAAAAAAGTCCCCCAGCTTAATTCTTCATGTTGAAACACAAATGGAATGCAAGAAAAAAACTTTACTCATAGAAATGTGTAAGGAGTAGTAACAGCAAGGGTATCCAGCTGTAAAATAATCTTTCAATCATATATGCATACACACACACGTGTGTGTGTGTGTGTGTGTATACTTTTTTGGCATAGGCACAGGTGTGGGTGTGTTCTTCGGAAGCATATTTTCCAACCATGTGGTCTCTGGTTCAGTCCTACTACATGACACCTTCTACCATAGCCCTAGGTTGATCAAAAACTTGTTAGTGGGTTTGGTAAATGGAAAGTGAAAGAAGCCTTTTGTATACGTATATGTACATGTGTGTGTGTGTGTGACTTTGTCTTGACATCACATGATGATTGTGAGTAAGCATCACCATCACACAAGCTTTGTTATTTGTCTTCAGGATTCCATAGACAACATGCCTGGCCAAGGAAAATATTAGCTTCCCTGGAAAGAGGGTTGATCATTTAAATGATGTCTGGCGACAAGAAAAGCATCCAACCATAGAAAATCTGACTCAGTTGTCTGAAAGCATGGAAATGTGGATGTTAAATGAGGATGATTATATGTGTATGCATGTGTGTGTGTGTGTGTGTGTTAGAGAGAGATTAAGAAGCTTGCCACATGGTTTCTATTATTGGCACAAGGCCTGAAATTTGAGGGAGGGGGCTAGTCAATAACACCAACCCCAGTACTCGACTGGTACTTAGTTCATCAACCCCAAAAGGATGAAAGGCAAAATCAACCATAACAGAATTTGAACTCAGAACATAGAGTCAGACAAAATCCTGTTCAGCATTTTGTCCAATGTGCTAATGACTCTTTTGCAGCTCTCTCGCATAAATAATGCAACAGTTTTTTTGAGAAGACCCATTGAGGTTGTGTAGTGTCTGTCCTGTAACGTAATAAGAACTTGTGATTCTGGCAGCCATTAACTGGAATTTAACCTCACAAACATGTATTTAAATATGCTTGGCCTCCATATAAGAAAAAGAAAAATCTTGTCTTCTCTCAACACTTTTCAATGAGTTTGAGAGATGGAAAGAAATATATTCATTGGTATGGAGTTCTGCTTGAACAGGACATATTCACTCAGGTTTACCAAATGAAGTGAAATATTTGCTTATTTGAACTGGGCTTTTCATTGCTCTAATGAAGTAAAATACTTTTACACTATCAAATCATCTTAGATTATATAGTTGGACATTTCCAAAAGCTATTCACTCTCAAGTTGTGAAAGTCTTTTATATGTCTACAGTTACTTCTCATCCTGTAAAGTGTGGATATGTTCTTCTCTATAGATTTTTATCTCTAAAATCTTTACACATTCAGTTTCCAACATGACCTCATTAACACTAAGGAATTTATAACTTTTTATGAAGCTAATTAATTTTAAAATTCTAAATTCTCTAAGAATTAATAAATTCTCTTTCAGAAATGTCAGAGACTGACTGTAACCATTCTACATTAGAATGCATTTTGATAATACATATAACCTTTATTATATTCACAATAACCTTTTCAAATTAATTAAAAGGGAATCGAAAACCTGTTTTAAACATTTAAGTGTCAAAACTGCTTAAAGACAATATTATCAAATATTTGTTTTATTGCATTTTCCTTGAAATTTTAGAAACATTTTCACTTTTCTCTTTCATCCTCTACATTTCCTGACCTCTGCCCATCATTAATAAGTTTTAAGAGACAGGTGCACTAAAATGAATGCAAAGATCACTTAGATGGTGGCTACAGTTATGCATTTTAATATCTGATTTTGGATTATGTTCTTAAAATCTTTTTATTATCTTTGTTTTATAATTATCATCCATTGTTACATGATCTTTCACAGACTAATACAATTATTATGATGCTTTATTGCCAATTGTTTTGGCTTTCAAGTGTATTATGGGGCTATGAAAGTTTTGAAATTTTACATTCCACTAAATTTGTCTGGTAAATTTGTCTGAAGTTTTCTCTGTTAATGGCTTGATGCCTGCTTCATAAACAGAGCCAAATAGAAAGTTTCTGTTAGGAATTTGAAATATGGAAACAAGATCTGGAATTAAAAGGGTTAAGATTAAACATGAATACAAATTGAAAGACGAATAATGGTTAGTGGGAAGCTGACAAAATTATCTTAAGATGGTGAAGATCATGTGACAATCGAACCATAAGATTTGGAAAAATTCACTGCAGATGTTACTTTACCTTCCAATCACCATCATTATCATCATCATCATCATCAACTAAATAATTATCCTGAACCAATTAGGGAAGCCTCTAAGGAATCACTCAACCCGACTGTTAGAAATAACAGTCAAATCTCATTCAGATCATA
>NC_068989.1:96255350-96256684 GCF_001194135.2 Octopus bimaculoides
ATCTCCTGTCTGCCTATTTACCTCAATAAATTCTGTCTGAACAATGTTAATGTTCTTTGCGTATTGAACAAAATGTCTTGTGCCCTTTGTTCCAAGTCTGAGTTCAAATCCTATCAAAGCCAGTATTGTTCTTTAACCTTCAAGGATCAGTACAAAAATGGGCAAATCCAGGGTGGGGGAATTGGCAAAACTGCAACAACATCAGACTGAATGGCTTTTGGTATATATGTTCCAATTTGTTACATTTTAAGTTCAGACCACACCATGGCCTTCTTGGAGGTGGTGGTGGTGGTGGTGGTAAAGCTAGTCCCCTTTCCCATCCTGGTTTAATACTACCACCTGGCATATTGACTACCTTTAGCAAATTCCATTCTGTTGCAAGTATTTCTCTAGTTTGGGGCTACTTGGATCCCTTTAATAAGTCTTAGATGCCCTAAAAAGAATCAAGCAAACTGCCTACATTTCTGATTCTAAGACAAAATAAAAAGTCGCTGGTTAGCTACAGATCATATATGATGGGATTCTTTCAGTTTCTATCAAATGAATCTGTTCACAAGGCATTGGTCGAGCCAGGGCTTCAGTAAAGGACACTTAGCAAATGTGCCACACCTTTGGTAAGCTGAACCCCAGGCAACATAGTTGGGAATCAAGCTGTGAAGGTGTGGTGTTGTAGGAATGATATCTGACTGAGCAATGCTGTGGTGTATTTCGTTATTTAATTAAGAATGTTCTAATTAGTTGTTTCTCATAATCTGGAATGTATTTCTAATAAAGCTATGTCTCATGATACAGAAAATGGATTAGATCAGAATCAATAATGGATGCTGGAATTACTAAAGATCATACAGCTTTCTTTTACTTGTTTCACTCAATGGTCTGTGGCCATGCTGGGGCACTACCTTACTGGGTTTAGTTGAACAAATCAACCTCAGTGCTTTTTTTATAAAAGTCTGCTACTTCTATCAGTTTCTTTTGCAGAACTGCTAAGTTATGGGACTTAAGCAAACCAGGATCAGCTGTCAGGTGGTGTGGGTAGGGGACAAAGACATACACACACACACACACACACACACACACACACACACACACACACACTTAGTAGACAACAGATCTGGCAACCTTGAAAAATCGAGATATTTCTAAACCGCTATGCCCAGTCTTTATAACCCCAATAACCGCATGCTTCTTCATTTCTTGAGTAACCTGAGTCTGCCATTATTATTTTCTGAAACAAAGATTATACAGAGTTAGCAAGACATGCAGCAATGACCCCAAAAGGTATGAGCTCAAGTACCTTATGCACCCTGTATATATATATATATATATATATATAT
>NC_068989.1:96256746-96262724 GCF_001194135.2 Octopus bimaculoides
TAGGATCGCAGTTTTGATTCCCAATCCAGGCGTTGTGAGTGTTTATTGAGCGCAAACACCTGAAGCTCCACGAGGCTCCGGCAGGGGATGGTGGCGAACCCTGATGTACTCTTTCTCTCACTCTTACTTCCTGCTTCTGTTGTGCCTGTAATTCAAAGGGCCAGCCTTATCACACTGTGTCACACTGTGTCACACTGAATATCCCCGAGAACTACATTAAGGGTACACGTGTCTGTGGAGTGCTCAGCCACTTGCACGTTAATTTCACGAGCAGGCTGTTCCGTTGATCGGATCGACTGAAATCCACGACGTTGTAAGTGACGGAATGCCAACATATATATACATGTGTGTATGTGTGTGTGTGTGTGTATGTGTGATGGGCTTCCATACAATTTCTGTCAACCGAATTTAACTCTAAGTGATTAGTTGACCCAGGGCTCTAGTAGAAGACACTTGCCCAAGTTGTTCTGTGTGCAGTGGGACTGAACCCAAAACCACATGATTTGGAAATGATCATTTTAACTACTCTGCTATGTCTGTGCCTTTACAGTGAAAAAAAATGGTAAAGTGAGCTTCCTGAGCAAAACGAATGTCAGATGCTTGGGTTCTTGAAGATGACATAGGGTCAGAGAAGTTTCAGATGTTCAGTTTCCGAAAGATGGCATCAGATAAAAAAAAAAAAAGATTAGAAGTTTTATTCTTCTGAAGATGACATAGATCTAAAAGAATGATAGCAGTCATCTTAGCTGATTTGTTCCATCTAGAACAGGCCTGAAAATGGACAGCAATAACGGAAAGAAGAGGAGAAGGAAAATGGACAGCAATAACGGAAAGAAGAGGAGAAGGAAAATGGAAGCCGTTATTTCTTTGCTTATTTCATGAGAATTTAGAAACTTCACGAGAATATGAAATAAATTATCTTTGGTGGTAGAAAGTAGATTAAACTATAGATAATAGCATATAAATATTGAGTTTGAAAACCCCTTGGATAAAAAGAAACTTAAAGGTTGCCCATCAAGTGTGAATCCACATCTTCTGTGAACATGACAGACATTCTACCATTGCACCAAAACAACCCCTTGTGTGTTTTCCATCCATTTTGGAAGCTTTGTTCTCACCAGTGACAACTGTATGGGGTTTACATAATAAATTGGAAACTTAAGGAGGAAAATAAATCATTTTTAATGATTTATTTATTCATAAATATTTGGTTTAAAAAAAATCCCTTGAATGGAAAAATGGGATGGAAACAGCCTTCACTGTTTCCATCTGAGGTTCTTTTAACCTAATATTCACACACTATTATTTATAGCTTTATCTGCTTCAAGTTCTGCTGTTAAAAAGGATTTATTATTTTTCCATTTGTAACACAAGTGTTATACTGTTCTGAATATTTTCCATTGTATTGTAATGTTCACTTTTATTGCCCTCATGGCAAATCAAATAACAATTCCTTCCTAATTTATTTGTGGTATATAGATGAAGCTTCTGAATATCAGAAGGAATGTTATTCCTTCATAGAAAATACATTCCTACCCACACAGGCGATGAAGTCCGAATTTTGACTATAACTATATGTTATGTTTTAATCTAACAGAAGTACTGAAGGAATATCTGTTATTGATTTCTTTTGATTTTAAATATTGATTTCTTTTGAAGTAATATATATTATTGAAATGCTATTATGCCCATACTGTTGAAAATTACTGCTATTGCAATCATATTATTTAGAGGAATTCTCAATATAGTTATAAATTTTTAACTTTTTGCCTGTTTTCCCTTTCGTTTCAGTCTCTTTAATCTCTTCATTCACTTCATCAATGCAGGAAGTGCCCACGTTATAGAGAAAAGATCACACACAATAATTTTTATTGATTGTTTTTGTATTCAGTTTCGGAGTTATATTATTTGATACCTTAGAAGAGAGCTTACTTTAAAGAATTATCTCCCTTTGACAATAACTATGATGTCACATTCCCTTGTATCAGAATATTACCCATTACAAACAAACAAACAAACAATGCATTAAAACACACAAACATTAAACATATTACTTGATTATGATTCTTCAATGATAACATTTTTTTTTTCATCTCATGCTGTGTATAAATATTTCATTACCAACATAAAAACAAGGTGATTATTTTGCAAATTATGGCATTTGTATATTTTTGAAATAATTTCACAGATAGATGGCACTACTACAGCTATACATTCACTCTATTCACAACAGCAAGCATTCCATGTTGTTATCCACGAATAGCCACACAGACAAGAATTATTCTTTCATCTTTTATTTTAACTTAATCCTATTACTAAACTATGGCCATGCTGGGGTACCACCTTAAATGCCTTTTAACTGAACAAATCAACATTAATGCTTACTTTTTAAAAATTCTGCTGCTTATCTTTGTTGAACTCTTTTGCCAAACTGCTAAGTTATGGAGAGATTAACAAACCAACACTGACTGTCAGCCAATGGTGGTGGCAAGTCAAATACAGACAGAAAGACACACACACACACACACACACACATGTATCATTATCATCATCATCATCATTTAGCATCCATTTTCCATTCTGGTATGGGTTGAACAGTTTGACTGGAACTGGTAAGCCAGGGAGCTTACTGGGTGTCTTTTATGGGTCACTGGTGCTGTCCACAACTATGAATTCACTTGGCTTCACTGCATATATATATATATATATATATATATATAGGTGCAGGTGTGGTTGTGTGGGCAGGAGCTTGCTTCCCAACCATATGTTCCAGATTCAGTCTCACTGCATGGCACCTTAGGCAAGTGTCTTCTACTATAGACTCTGCTCAACCAAATCCTTGTCAGTGGATTTGGTGGACAGAAACTGAAAGAAGCCTGTTGTGTGTGTGTGTGTGTGTGTCTTTGTGTCTGTGTTTGTCCCCTGTCATCGCTTGACAACTGGTGTTGGTGTGTTTACGTTCCCGTAGCTTAGCGGTTCAGTAAAAGAGACCAAAAGAACAGATCTATCGGACTTTCAAAGTAGTCAAATTGTTGGTGCTCATATGGCAGGTGCTAGCATAACAAAAATAGCCAAAATGTTTGATGTATCAAGAAGTACTGTCTCGAAAGTAATGACAACCTTTGAGAATGAAGGAAAATACCTCCTCGTCAAAGCAAAACTTTCAGATAAGGACCTTCGGACTCTTACGCGAATTGTTAGAAAGGATCCCAAAATTACTACAGAGCTTAATGACTACCTCAGGAACCTAGTTTCCATAAAAACTGTTTGCCGGGGGTTTCAAAAAGACAGATTTCATGGGAGGGCTGCAATCAGAAAACCACTACATTCAAAAACAAACATCGCAAAGCGTTTAGAGTGGAGTAAAATCCTACAGAATTGGTCCTTAGAGCAGTGGAAGAATGCTATTTTCTCGGATGAGTTACTCTTCACCATATTTCTGACCACCAACCAAGTATACATGTGGTGACAGCCAACAAAAGAAGCATTTTAAATCAGACTGCCTTCTTCCAGCTGTTAGACATGGAGGAGGATCTGTGATTATCTGAGGGGGCTATATCTTGGAAATCCACCAGCCCAATGGTTTCTCTTCATGGCAGAATTAATAGTCAAGACTACTTAAGCATTTTATCTGATCAAATTCATCCTACGGTTGTGGAACTGTTTCTGGAGGGAAACGCAATCTTTCATGATGATAATGCACCAATTCACACAGCTAAAATTGTTACTGAATGGCATGAGGAACATTCTAGTGAAGTTGAACATCTTATCTGGTCACCACAGTCCCCCAGATCTCAATATTATTGAACATTTATGTTGCATTTTAGAAAACCAAGTAAGGAGTCGATATCCTCCACCATCATCACTACAAGAACTGGAGACTGTTTTAGCTGAAGAATGGACAAAAATTCCTTTGGAAACAATTCAAACTTTGTACGAGTCCATACCTTGTATAATTCAAGCTGTAATTACTGCCAAAGGCGGTCCTACCCCACATTAAAATAAGTTTGTTTGAGATTTTAAGATGTTTTCATTATTTTGTCCAACCCCTGTATGTGTGTGTGTTGGTGTGTTTCTGTATATAAACGAGAACTCATTGTGTATGTGTGTGTGTATGTATATGTGTGCGTATGTATTTATGTATATGTGTGGCTATGTGTATATGTACATATCTGTCTTCCTGTCACTGATATGTGATAGCATATGATGTAAATATTCAGTAACTGAAAAAAACTGATATTAAAGGAATAAATTTCCCTGTGATATTTGTTCAGCACCTAGGAACAGAATCTCCCTTTCATTCGCACCTAACAACTGCAATAAAAGATTAACAACTATCAGTTTCCCCTTTTGGCAATTGTACTTTATTCCACTCTCTTCACTCATTTACATTTCTTCATTGATATCCATGTTTTGTCTTCATAGATTTATTTATTTGATCATTTGTCTTATAGTTCAACTCGTAAACAATAGTGTCATTAGTAATTGGTTACCAGCCAACCAGTCACTGGCTCACTGTATATCTGCGGGTCAGAAGGGAATGTCTCACCAATGTTTATGTCTTCACTGGCTTACTACACACCCACACACAAATCTATACGAGTGTGTATGTGTCTATCTGTGTATCTATCTTTCAGAGACATATACTAGCAAAGAATCAACACATTTCCTCACACCTCCAGAAATACGTGTGTGTGTGTGTGTGTGTGTGTGTGTGTGTGTGTGTGTACATGAGAGAAAGGGAGAAATTGGTAGGTAGATAGATAGAGAGAGAGAGAGGGAGAGAGAGATGTTTCCTTTGATGTTATAAGAAAAACAGTTTTACATTCAACTGCAGGATTCCTAAATTTTGTAGAATTTATTATCCTTTAACAAGAATAATATTAACAGTGACTTCGAAGTTCTGGTCAGCTAAGCCATCACCAGACTGTGATGCATTTGGCCTCCTCCTGGCCTTTAAAATTTTCTAGCGTAGCCTGAGTTCTGTGAAATGATAATTAGTTTTTATGGTAGATTGTGATGGCAAAATGTTTATTCATTAAATTTGGGGTTATGCTATTGTTTAGAATTTATTCATGCATGTAGAGCTTTGAATCAGGTGTGTATACTTATGTGTATCATCTCCAAGTCATAGATGTTCACAAAAGAATGTAGTTAGGTTGGTCAGCTGATGTGTCTTTCAGTTTCATTATTGTTGGCTTTAGTTGGATCTTAATGAAATATTCAATCTGTTGCCTTGACAATGTGAAAGCTCAGATTTCAGTTCAGTGTTTGAACCTCTGTACTTGGGTGTGTCAGCTTTTAGGTCATAGTTTTAAGGGTCACAAAAGAAACGTGAGTTGGTGGTATGTTTTAGTTTGTTAGTTAGAGTTTTTCACCTATTTGTATTGGGAGAGTTTTGATTATTGCTTAAGGATACCATGGTGTTATTAGTATGGTAACTTTGTTTATGTTATGTTTTAATGTTTGCAAAAGAATGTAGGTAAATGTGTAGATGTAAATGACCAACAACAGTTACACCTGCCTCTATTCTCTTGTGAACATCAAAACATAAGACTTATAAATTTTTAACAGAAATAACACTGTAACCTTGTGTTTCAACTTGATGTGGTCCCCTCAGTGCTAAACATCCTTGATTGTCTGAGGCTGCCTCAATTCACCAATGTTCACTAATGGGAAATCTGTTAAACATGCAACAACTAATTAACACTAAAGTCTTTTTTATACCTTTAAAAACCAGATTTACTCTGCGACCCAGTTTTGGTTGTGTTGTAACATAGGGGAACACCCTCTGTATATGGGAAAGCTTTGTAAAAGGATCTACAATTGCTAAAGGTGAAGTATTTTTGCATTTGAAGATGAAATCCGTTCTTTGGAATGTGGTTTTTGGAATGGTGTGTGTGTGCGTGTGTGTGTGTGTGTGTGTGTGTGTGTGTGTGTTTGTGTGTGTGTGTGTGTGTGTGTGTGTGTGTGTTTGT
>NC_068989.1:96267745-96269143 GCF_001194135.2 Octopus bimaculoides
CTGGCATCGGTACGTTTGTTTTTGTTGCTGTCTTCTGTTCATATTTTAGAATTTCAAAATCTAATCCAATTTTCTTGGGGGAATTTTGTTGCTATGGTGATAATCGATTTACTATCTTTTGTAGGATCATAGTCAACAAGGAGGACAAGTAGCTGGCTTTCTTGTGAGTTTGAAATGTAGTGGGCAATGTTAATATGAACAAATAAAATCCAAAGCCAAATTCTATAGAAACTAGTAATGGCTGGCAGCAATAAAAATCTGTATTCTTGGAACTACCATAAGCATTTTAAAAAAATGTTCTCCCTTTAACAAAGGATATTTCCTTGAAATATCCAAATTCCTTTCTTCCAATGGAATGACATACAAAGTTATTCAAAAGTTGCAAAATGCCCCAAACACTTCCCTGACAATCAATAGTTCCATGTTATTAGATCTAATATGTGATGTTAGTTTAGAAGATCTCTTATGTCACGATCTGTAGACTCCAAATTCATGATGTTCCAGTGAAATTCTACAAAAACAATTTGTGACTTGCATTACATTCCCATACACACCATTCTATCTGCATTTATACCCAAATATTTATTTCTAATTATTTAATTCTTATTGTCTGCTCCATTTACTACCTTCCATTCTCTCCATCAAGTTTCAAACTTGCCTGTCTCTTTCATTGGATTATCGCCTTCCTGTGTTTTCAATGCATTCTTCACCATCACCACAATCATCATCATCATTGCCTAGTGGTTAAGAAGTTAGTTTCATAATCATGATGGCCCCAAGTTCACTCTTACTGCATGGTTTCATGAACAACTGTCTTTTACTATTACCTCGGATTAACCCAAGCTTTGTAAGTAAGACTGAGCAGATGGAAACTGTTGGAAGCTCACTGAATGGACTCCATCTGTAATGCTAATTGTCAGCTTTGTCACACACCTTACAACAGTGCCTTCAAGTGACTTTCTTAATTACACAGCCTTGCTTAATTGAATAAATTCATTAATTACAAATTTCCAATGATCCAATGAAGGATGCTGTAATTATTGTTATTTTTATTAAGGCGGCAACCTGACAGAATCATCAGCACATTGGACAAAACGCTGAACAGCATGTTGTCAATCTTTACATTCTGAGTTCAAATTCTGCTAAGGTCAACTTTGTCTTTTATCCTTTTGGAGTTGATAAAATAAGTACCAGATGAATACTGAGGCCGATGTAATCAGCTAAACCCCCCCCCCCGCTCTCCAAATTGCTGGCCTTGCACCAAAATGAGAAAGGATTATTATTGTTGTTGTTGTTAAGGCGGTGAGATGGCAGAATCACAACCCACTTCACCAATTGCTTAGCAGTTCTTCTTCTTCTTCTTCTTCTTCTTCTTCTTCTTCTTCTTCTTCTTCTTCT
>NC_068989.1:96269449-96276949 GCF_001194135.2 Octopus bimaculoides
GGCACATAAAAGACACCATTTCGAGCGTGGCCGTTTTCGTGCGGGTGACACGTAAAAGCACCCACTACACTCTCTGAGTGGTTGGCGTTAGGAAGGGCATCCAGCTGTAGAAACTCTGCCAAATCAGACTGGAGCCTGGTGTTGCCATCCGGTTTCACCAGTCCTCAGTCAAATCGTCCAACCCATGCTAGCATGGAAAGCGGACGTTAAACGATGATGATGATGATGATGATGATTATTAGTTTAAGTACCACCCAAAGTTGACTTTTGGCTTTCATCTTTCAGGGTTGATAAAATAAATACCAGTTAAGCACTGGGGTCAATGTAATTCACTAGACCCTTCCCTCAAAGTTGCTGACATTGTTCCAAAATTATTGTTGTTGTTCTTGTTTCTCTGATTATTGTTATTGTTATTATTAGTAATAATAATCCAAAGAGAAGAAAGTGTTGGGAGATGAAGACTGTTGCAGCAATCTTCAGCCCAAATACTAAAAGGAAACTCAAGAAAATAAGGAGATAAAACGTTTGGCATTTCGTTGAGTTCTGGAAATAAGATAAACGTTGAAATGCGAAAGAAAAAAGGGAAATATTACAGTCAATAAATAGAGTTTAACTACTACTACTACTACTTCTTCTTCTTCTTCTTCTTCTTCTTTCATCGTTGCTTTGCTAAATAAATTATAGAATGTGGTGAGGAACTGATAAAACTGTTTTGCTAAACTATGAGAATATTGACTCCATATCTTGTATGGAATATAGGAAATTTTAACGAAATGATACTAAAATTTTTTTGATCTCTTATATACAAGTATGTGTGTGTGTGTATATGTATGTGTATAGATATGTACATAATATATACTTGTAAATGTGTGTGTGTGTGTGTGTGTGTGTGTGTGTGTAATATATATATATGTATGGACAACTACATAAAAGAAGTGGTGATTGACAAATGTAGATGAAACGTGAAGAGGTGGGGAGGCCCAGGAAGACATGGGATAAAGAAGTGAAGATTGATTTCTGGATGTTGAGCATCTCAGAAGAAATAGCAAAAAAAAAAAACAGAGTTAACTGATGATTAGCTGTTTTTGAGGAGTCCTTAAAAAAAATCTAGTTTTGTCTCTTCCCTCACATTCATGCACTCTTGTGAGTTTATCTCATCCTCTCTCACTATCCCCCACACCTGCTCCCCTGTTCCCATCCCCCTCACATTCACCCTTTTTACCCTGAAGGTACATCCTGACACCACATCATCACCACCATCTTCTCTCCTTCTCCAACAGGGGGTAGCCAAGTATCCCCTCTCCAACAAGACACCTCTTCCTACATCTCATACTTGCCTCTCAACACCTGGCATAAACCACCTCCCTTAATACTACACAAAAGGGTCTTGTCTAGCAAGTGACTCAGGGACCTGACTAGTGTTGGTGGCACAAACAAAAGCACCCGGTACACTGAGTCAAGAGGTTGGCATTAGAAAGGGTTTCAAACTGCAGAAACCCTGTCGAAACAGACGGTGGAGTTTGACACAGTTCTCTGACCTGCTTCATCCTATCAAATCATTCACAGACACTTGCCAGCATGGGAGATATGATGACTAATGTGAATGACGATGACAATATATATATATATATATACACAAATATGTGTTAGTGTGTGTATATGTGTATTGTGTGTACATATATATATGTGTGTGTATGTATATCTATATGTTTATATGAATCTACACACATTCATAAATGTGTGTTTTTGTATGTGTGTACATTTCAAATTGACTTCAGTTCCCAAAAATAAAAAAAATAAACACCATCCACTTATTAATTCTTTCCAAAATACATTCACCAACTTTCACCACCGTCCGAAAAGCAATATTTTATTTCTCCACCACTCTTCCTTCCATTACATGTAGTATCATATAATCACTCTTTCATTCAGTGTAACAAGCAAGTTAAAAGAAACAGGATATTGCCAAGAGATCAATTTATATAATTTGTTCATTTCATGATTATATGCTACTACTTTCAACTTATCTGCTTCTCCCCTTGCACTCAACAAATTTTTATCTTTTTACTATTTTACACAATAGGGTATCGGAAAATAAATAAAAAAAAAAAGACAAAATTTAATCGGTTTCTATGATGTTTCTAACATCACATAGTGTTACTTAACAATTGAATGCTTTCAATCTCTTTTAACAACATTTTATTGCAAAAACATATAAGAGGATACATCATTGGATAATAAAGATATAATGACAGTTTAAACATTTAAAATAACTGAATTTATTGTAACTTACACAAAAGAGGTGCAGTAGCTGTAGAATTAAAGTGTTAAATTGAAGACCTACTCAATAGGGAGCTCAATGTCCTACTCTGCCCATCAGATGGAATTCAGAATTATGAAAAAAGACAAAAGCCAAAGTCAGTTGTAAGGTCTGTGAAAGTGTTTCAATATTCCATAACAAGGTTTATGTAGTTGTACAAATATATTAATCTATGTGTGTGTGTATATACACACACGCACACACACACCCACCCACACATACACATTGGATCAGGGTTTCATAGCTATCTTTATCTTTGTATTTGAATTATATTTTAATCACTGTAGATATGAAGAGCATCATGGCTCTCTCTGACTGAAGATATCCCTTCACAGCCGTGTGGTTCTTGGTTTACTTTCACAGTACATCACACACACACACACACACACACATTGGCATTAGGAAGGACATCCTGCCATAGATGCCATGTGAAAGCAGACATTGGAGCTTGGTGTATTCCTTGTATTTTGGTTCTTGTCAAACAGTCCAACCCATGCCAGCAGAGTAAAGCAGATGTTAAATGATGATGATGATGATATATATGTGTGTGCGTGTGTGTGTGTGTGTGTGCAAGTTGGAATGTGACATTAAAAACTTCATTTTGAGTGCATGTTTTTAGAGTGGAGTCCCACTGCTAAGACCCTGTCAACTGGTGTCCCCTACTGTCTTCTATTATAGCCATGGATTGACCAATACTTGGTAATTGAAAATGCTAAAAGACCATCATGGATAATAGTATTTGTGTGTGTTTGTGTGTAAGCAAATCCTTATCAATAATATCGACCATGTTGTTTGTCTGCAGTCCGTCAGACAAGCATGTTTTGGTTGATTGTTGTTTGACGGACTGAGGCATTTATAGAACAGGTGTGGGTTGGTGTCAAGAAAAGTCCATGGCCATGAGAAGTTCTCCTCCAATGTAGCTGCATCTGACTTATTACGCAAGCATGGAAAAGTAGACATTAAAACAATGGTAATAATGAGGATGACAACGACGATGAAGACGTACACACATTGTGTTTATCCAAATGACATGGGCCATGGTGTAATTTTGCTCACATAAATGATGTGACAGTAAGAAAGCCATGCTGAACAATAATTACATGAGAAAGCATGTTTACGGAGATTTTATGTCTGCCATTCAACCGATAAAATGTTGTACTCTTGGGCAATTTTTAGTACTTTTTCACCACAATCCAGACTCTGTAAATGTCGCTTTTCCGTTCAATTGACAAAGGACTTATTTTGCAAAGCACTCTTTTCTCTTCAGAGACAGAGTAACAATAACAAAGTTGATTACCTATAACAGATTTATGCAAATACATACACACACACACGCACGCACACATGCACACACACTACATACATACACACATACATACACACACACAGATGCACACACGCTACATACATACATGCATACATACATACATGCATACATACATACATACATACATACATACACGCATATATTTTCAGAACCAAATCATAGGATAAATAAAGACATCACTGATTTCGCCATGTCTTTAAATTCTTCAGCATGTTTGTGGTTTTTGTGAGCTAAATTGCTTTTAATGTTGTTTAAATTGATCAACTGAGAACAAGGTTACATACAGATTGACACACACACAGCACATTTGATAAACATAAACAAAAGACATGATTGTTTCACCTGTGTGTGTGTGTGAGACCCCCTTCAGTATAATGCTTTACATATACAGCAGTAATTTAAATTCACTGTTAGTCAGGCTGTACAAAAGATGAAAGAGTAACATTAGCATTGTTCTCCAGGATGGGTTTTATATTGTGTAGCTAATTAAATATTCACAGGACCTTGATGGCTTCGTTTGGATAACTGACGCTCAGAAACCTAATATTTGACGACTGTGCATAGTCATGTGTGTGTTTATGTGCCTTATTTATTATGTAATTATATGTGTGTGTTTGTTATGTGTATGTTTTTATTATGCACTTGTGTGTGTGTGTGTATTAATAATTTATGTCAGCTTAGAATATTTTAACATCTTTAGAGAAAATTAAGAAAATGGAATTTTATGAAGGAAGACCTTTATATTGTTTTAGACATTTCCTTGTTACTCTCACCATAGGAAGGGCAGTGAACCAGAGCTTGATCCGTTGGAAACCTGTAACCAGTAATACTCCTCCTCCTCCTCATCATCATTATCGTCACCATCATCATCACCATCATCATCACCGCCCTCATCACCATTGTCATTGTCATCGTTTTACACCAGCTTTCCATAGTGTCATGGGTTGGATGGGTTGTCCTCGTCAGAGTCAGCTTATATTAGGGGTTACTTCTAATCTAAATGGGGTGAAGGGCCTCAACTTGCTCATGTGTTTCATTTTTGGTTTGGTTTTGCCCCCAAAATTATAATGTGAAATAACCCCAACGCATATATATATAAGGAACCTGTGGAAGAGGTAAACCCAGGAAGACATGGGATGAGGTGGTGAAGCATGACCTTCGAATGCTGGGCCTCATAGAGACCTTTCAAGTTATGCTGTGATTGAGAAGACCCAGCAAGTCAAGTGAGATTGCAGCTGGGGTCAATGCCAGTGCTGCCTGACTGGCAGCCCCCACTACACTCTCGGAGTGGTTGGCGTTAGGAAGGGCATCCGGCTGTAGAAAACTTGCCTGATAAGACTGGAGCCTGGTGCAGCCACCTGGCTTGCCAGTCCTCAGTCAAACTATCCAACCCATGCCAGCATGGAAAGTGGATGTTAAACGATGATGATGATGATGATATACGGCTTCTTTCAGTTTCCCTTTGCCAAATCTATTTGCCCCAAGGTGTCGTGCAGTTGAACTGAACCTGAAACTGCATGGTTGGCTAGCAAGCTTTTCAACCAGTTGGCCATACATGCACTTCTGTGTGTGCGTGTGTGTGTGTGTGTGTAAAAAGTGAGAGAGATAAAGACAACTTAGTACGCGGTTGTGAGGTCAAGTTTTACAACAACTGTTGCATTTTACTCCAAGGTCAACGACTGACCTTTGTCTCCTTGCAATCTATCCGCATCATTTCTGCTCTTTGTCTCTTTTATAAGGAATAACAAAAGAATGCATCTGTATAAAAACAACTGGTCTAAAATTATGTGAAAATCTAAACATATTAAAAGCTGGAAAATGTTGAAGATCCCTCTCCACATCACAGCTGACTGGTTTTTCAGGGTTATAAGAAATGGCCCTTTGTCTTTCAAGACTCAGAAATATGGTTTTATTTTTTTAATTATTTTCTTAAGGATTAAGTTATTGATGTACTCTGCTTTGTCACACACTGCTCTGCCAGGAAGAATGGTTTTTTTTTTCTCCTCCAAATTATTCATATATTCAGAATCTGTTTCATGTAGCTCCTCTAAGATGGAAACATTATACCTGTTTTACAGTTCCCAATCTCCATTTATTTGCTGTATTTTTCATTGTTTTTCTTCATTTGATAGCAAGTGTATTGTGTTGTTGCTGTTGTTGTTTTAGTTTTATTTTATGCAAATTTGTGTTTGCAAGTATTAAATCATGACTGTCTGTACTTAAAGTGCATATTTTTGTTTTATTGTCATTTTTTACCTGTTTGTTTGTTTTTTTTTATTCTGTTTATCTTTGAATTTATTTTTATACATTCCAAGAGTAGAGGATTTTTTTTTCCTATTTCAAAGAAGTTTTTCCAGTGCTACTGCCATTTTTGTTTCGGACTCTTTTTTGCTGTTTTAGAAGATAAAGTAGTATTGAAAATTATTGTATACAATAAAAAAAATTCTGGGTAAAAAAAATTGGTGTTTAAAGCAGATCTTAGATTCTTACAACCAATAAAATGTGAACTAAAAGGTATAATAATGGAAGAGTAAGAAGTATCAAGAGCAAACATGCTGGGTATTGGTTGAAGAATTATATTTAACCGATTCCGAAATTGATAGATAAGCAATGAGATTGATTAACATCTGTTGGCACTTCTTTAACTTTAACAAGTTTTAGCAGTAAAACACTGTTTATGTTGATATGAGACAAACAATTTTATTAATGATTGAATCCTTTCCCATCGAGACAAAATCCATGGAATGGCCAATTTCCTTGTCTTTAGTGCATTCTTCAAAAAGAAAAAGATTTTCTTTGAAATCATAAACCAATTTTTGTTTCAAACACTTTCTGAACTCAATTTCGAATTCATGATTATTAAAAATTAGTTTCATTTTCATTGAAATGATATTAGAAAAGTTGAACATCATCATCATTATCAGTTAGTGTCCATTTGTCCATCTGCATAGGTTGACCAGGGCTGGTAAGCTGAGGGGCTGCACTTGATTCCAGTCTGATTTGGGTTAGGGTTTCTACAGTTGGATGCCTTTTCTAACGCCAACCACTCCAAGAGTGCAATAAGTATCTCTACCTGCCACAGACATGGGTGCCATTTGCCTGAAACCAGTATCTGCCACGACTGCAATTTCGCTTGGCTTGATGGGTCTTCTTCTCAAGCACAACATAATGCCATATTTCTCAGTCATTGCCTCCATGAGGCCCAACACTCATAAGGAGCTTTTCATGTGCCGCCAGCATTGACCACTTTGCCTCTGTGAGGCCCAGTGCTCGAAAGAAGCTTCTTATGTGCCACCGCACAGGTGCCAGTTACGTGACACCAGGATCAGCCACGACTACGATTTCATTTGGCTTGATGGATCTTCCTTCTCAAGTACAGCATATTGCCAAAGGTCTCAGCCATTTGTCATTGCCCCTGTGAGGCCCAGCACTCACTTTTTACATGCCAGTTACATGACACCAGCATCGGCCACAACTATGGTTTCACTTGGCTTGACAGATTTTCTCAAGCACAGCATATCACTTAAAGTCTCAGTCACTAGTCATTGCTTCCACGAGGCCCAATGTTTGAAGATCATGCTTCACCATCTTGTCTTCCTGGGTCTCCCTGAGCCTTCCTGTTCCACAGCTTCCTGTGTCTGCCTCTTGTCTTCTTGGGTCTCCCTCTTCCACAGCTTCCTTCCACTGGTAGAGATCAGCACTTCTTATTCCAATGCAGTCGTCTCTCTTGCCCACGACAGCTGATGCCTCTTTTGCCCAACTTTTCTCTCAATACTTATTGATATATCAAGATAGAAAAGCGGCAAGACAAGGTGAAAAGGGAGAAGGAATGAAACATTGTAAAGAATGAGAA
>NC_068989.1:96283374-96288558 GCF_001194135.2 Octopus bimaculoides
TATATATATATATATATATATATGTATAAATGTATACAAACACACATACAGATACATGTGCATACCCATACATACACACACTGAAATATATCTTTAGTTATATGAACACAGATGTATGTATATTACATACAATATTTATTTTGAGAAGATATTTTTTCTTCTTGTTTTTTCTTACCATTATTTGGCATCTTACTTTAAGTATTTACATGATTTAGCTAAGTCTACATTGATGTATGTTTCTTGTAGTCTTTTGATAATTCTAGCCTCGAGCTGCAAAACATTTCCCCTAAAACAGAAAGCTGACTAATACATTGCCTTCTTTTGGTCTTACGCTGTATTTTAGCTTAGTGATTCTAACATCTTGAGTTCAATCCCAATGGGAAAGAATTTGATTTTCCTCTTCTTCAGATTTATATAAGCCATACTTCATCATCATCTTCATCAGATGATACCTCTTGCCTGTCTCTCTGCCGACCTATGTCTCTTTTTCGCCATCTCTCCATTTGGTAAGAAGTTTGCTTCTCAACTAAGTGGTTGTCGGTTCAGTCCCACTGTGCAGCACCTTGGGCAAGTGTTTTCTATTATAGCCTCAAGCCAACCAAAGCTTTTTGAGTGGATTTGGTAGACAGAAACTAAAAGAAGCCCATCCTATTTATAAAAAATATTTGTGTGTGTGCATGTACATGCAAGGACATGTATGGCCCAGGGGTAAATATTGTCTTGCTTGGAAACAGGTGAGGGTTGGTGACAGGAAGAGCATCCAACCGTGAAATATCTTCCTCAACAAACTCCATCCAACCCATGAATGCACAGAAAAGTGGACATTATGATGGTGGTGATACTGATTATGATGATGATATATGTGTGTATGTGTAAGACACAGAAATAAATATATATCATTGTCATCATTTAACGTCTGTTTTCCATGCTGGCATGGGTTGGACGGTTTGACTGAAAACTGGTAAGCCGGAGAACTGCACCAGATTCTGATCTGATCTGGCAATGTTTCTACAGTTGGATGCCCTTCCTAATGCCTGCCACTCTGAAAGTGTAGTGGGTGTTTTTACATGCCACCGGCACAGGTGTCATTGACGTGACACCAGCATCGGCCACAACTATGGTCTCACTTCGTTTGACAGGTGCACACAAGCACAGTGTATCACCAAAGGTCTTGGTCACCTGTTACTGCCCCCATGGGGCCCCAACACTCGAATGATGCTTTATACATGCCACCTGCATGGGTGCCAGTCAGACGGCACTGGCATCGGCCATGACTGGTTTCACTCAGCTCGACAGGTCTTCACAAGAACAGCATATTACCCAATGTTCGAAGGGTGCTTCTTATGTGCCAGTTACGTGACACAGGCATCAGCCATAACTACGATCTCACTTGGCTTGATCGGTCTTCTCAAGCATGGTATATTGCCAAAGGTCTCAGTTGCTTGTCATTGCCTCTGTGAAACCCAACATTGAGGCAATAACAAGTGACAGAGACCTTTGGCAATATGTCATGCTTGAGAAGACCCATCAAGCCAAGTGAGATCGTAGTTATGGCTGATGCCAGTGTCATGTAACTCGCACATTAAAACCACCCTATATATATATATATATATATATATATGCATGTATGTGTATACATACATGCACACACACACACACACACACACACACACATTTTTGGTTTGTAAGATTCTTGATGTGAATTCATATGTTGAAACAAAGTTTGTTGTATCTTGGGTGGGTCATTATACTGATGATAAATGCAGGCACTGGTTCTGTTTCACTTCTTTTGTTAGTATTAGTCAATTAGTTTTTAAATATCTACTCAATTGCTTGATTAATCATTTGGTGACTCAATCAATCAACTTGGTTCATCAAAGTCCCTTCATCACCATTCACAACCTCATCACTGACACACCCTCTTTATTTCAGGCCTCTTCCATGTCTGTCTGCCTGATTCCTCTCAATCACTTAAAACTCTGTTACAGTTTTGCTCTTCCAGACACTTGCCCGTTGCTCCGTAGCAAGTGTTATTTATACATTGTGTTCCTTCAGTCTTTTAAATAGTTGACTTAATTGTGTTCAGTGTGTGATTATTATTATTAGCAAAAGCTCAGCAAAGCTTTATTTTGTGATGTGATATAAAATATCTTCAGACGGTCTTCATTTGTAGTAAAGTGTTGTTTGCTAATTAAACGCAGGAGGTGTCCGTTGGGTGCAGGCAAAGCTGTGTGCTTAAGAGGATCACTTTGCAACCAAGTAATTTTATGTTCAGTCCCATGACACAGCATTTCGAGTGTCTCCTGCTATAGCTCTGACCCAAGAAATGCCATCCGACAGAATTTGCTTGATGGAAACGGCAGAAAGACATATATTTCTCTGTGTGTGTGTGTGTGTGTGTGTGTGTGTGTGTGTGTGTGTGTGTGTGACTGTTGAAGTTCCATGCTTGCCATTGCTTGAGGGAAATTGGGATTGTGATGGCCTTTCTTATTCACGTTATAACTCGTCAGTCGGTGCTTTCAAAGAATCGTGACAGATAGAGGTCCCTCACTTGAGAAACAAGTAACAGTTGATGACAGAAAGGGGGGATGCAGTAGAAGCAGCACCAGTAGTAGTAGTAGTAGTAATAAAGCATTCTAAAGGTGTTTCATTGCATCCACCATTTGTTGATGATTCCCTTCTCCTGACAAATGACACCTTTGCACCACTCAGGCAATGACCCTCCAGCCATTGGATCTGTTTGGGTGGTCATTGCTGTTGAGGGTTTTACAAGGTTGGAGTGCAGAAATTTTGGGTCTATTCTTTTGCATGCTGGTCCCAACACAGCGCAAGTGTAACCTTTTTTTCCCCAAAAAAAATTCCTGCATGATATAACTCCCCATCTAACCCATGCTAGCAGGGAAAATTGGAATGTTAAAATCCAAAATTATGTTGGTTCCTTTGTTAGATACACAGTGAGTAATGATCGTCAGAGAATTGGTAATATAGCTACAGTTTTGAAACTTTTAACGGGGTTGAAGTTCACAGGTGGAGGAAAATTCAGGCCTGTTGATTAAGCTAAGTTGAAGGTGAATCAAACTTAATATAGTCAGCTAAAAAAATTACTTTTTGTAAATTAATCAACCAATATTATATCCATACTACTGAGAAAAGCCATTAGCATTAATGAGATTCTCAAGAACAAAGGTAGGGGAGACCACTGTGAAATCTAAATTGGTTAAAAACTAAATGAAGGTACTGAGATTGGTGAGGAGGGAGACAGAAGCTGAGTCAGTAGGGGAAGATGACTCTAAATACGTTTCATTATCCTTAGACCTCCTTAGGGAAAATGTAGAACTTACCAGCTGTGTAGACAACATTTACCAATTTTTGAGGAAATTAGAAGAAATACTGCGGGAGCCACAATCAGTTTTGGCATAAACCAAGCAATGTTCTGTCACAATTAATGCTTCATACAAATTATTTGCTGTGTTTGTTTGGGTATTTTATACTGTGAATTGAAAGGCTGCCAAGGTCAGGTTTGATTTCCATCTTCCCCATCATCAATTAACTAAAATGCCAATCAAAAACTGAGGTCAATCTTTCCTGAAACTGATGGCTAAATGATAATAATAATAACAATAATAATAATAATAATAATAATAATAATGAGCTTATTGTATACAATGCTCAGGTGAACTTCAATGTTTCCACACAGTTCATTGAAGTCTTTCACATGACAGCTATATCACCATATCAACATGTTATGAGTGTCCAGCCATAGTGCATGATAGACAATGGACACAGAATTGTAGAACAACATCAATGGTGGTGGCTGCACCAGTTTCCCATTTCGTTCAGATTTTCTTCCTTCTAATTCTTCTTGCATACCACATCTTCATTTTGCATTGCTGCTATCCTGTACATAGTAATTTTCATCTCGTTACCAAGATACTTATCTGTTGAATTTAATTTAATGCTGCTACCTTTGTTGTTTTTCTTTACATTTTTTATTTTTATTTTTTCATCTTCAATTATTTCAAAGGAAATAGATAGATGTTAGACTTCCATAAGAAAGATTCAGAGATCAATTTAAATTAATCAGATTAACTGTGTACTTTTAACCAACACTTTGTACTTTTACTCTCTGAAGTGGTTTTGTTACATTGTCATATCGGAATTGTTGTATTTTTCTTATTTTCTTGTTTAGTAGACACTCAGATAAAACTGTACAAAGTTTTATATTTTTGTGATTTATTTCGCTGTTTCTTTCTCAACCGCCAGGATAAATGTGATGGTGGCAAAGTTTGGCAGAAATTAGTAGAGAATCAGAACAAGATATTTGATGGCAAACAATCTAAGGCTTTACAATTTTGAATCCAACTTCAAATATTAATTTTTGCTTTTTCTTTTTGTCTTTCTTTTTAAAGTCAACCTGTCTAGACACCATCATCATCATCATCATCATCAAATAATGATGATGATGTCGAGACATCTGGTTATTATTATATTACTGACAGTAAAATATTATGTTCCAAGCAATAAGGTGACTTTTTTTCATCATTGTCTAATAATTATTTTAATTTAGGCCAAGGCCAGCAATTTTAGAAAGAAGAGAGTTAGTTGATTACATAGACCCAAGTATTTGACTGGTACTCTAATTTATTTACCGCTAAAGGGAGGGAAAATATCATTGGCCTGAATTGAACTCAATATGTAGAGAGAAATGTGAGTTTTCTCATTCTCAACATCATACTTACCCACTTTACTTTCTTCCAGTCACCCTTTTCTGCGATTCCTTGAAATACATCTTAGAACTGCTGTTACCTTATATTAAACACCTCTCTTATATGCTTTCATTCTCAGCCTACCCTTCACTTTGTCCCCTTCTCACTACAACCATACATACCTCTGATATCTATCTCTCTTCACATTGCTTGTTTTATAGGACAAGTGTAATTTGAACAAAAGGATAAATTTGTAAATATAAAACAACTCACCTGATCGTTTATAATGTTTTGTCCTATCAAACAATTTTACACTTGATTGGTTTTTATGAGATGTGATTGAGTTTAATTTGAAATTCGAGGTAAAAATGATTACAACCATAGGATAGCATGAAAACTTTTGTTCTTAGGAAGGTTTATATTAATTTTTGACCTAGATTTCGTAGCCCCATCTGTACAGGGAAGTGGGGGGGGGGGG
>NC_068989.1:96289128-96290958 GCF_001194135.2 Octopus bimaculoides
TATATATATATATATATATATATATATATATATGTATGTCACTTGGGCTCATCACAGATTTCGCATAAGACACATGCCTGCTCAGAGAATTTCATGATTTTCTGCTTCATTCCTAGCCCAAATGGCTTATTTTTTAATATCTAACACTATGTTTTTCTCCATTTCTAAGTTAAGGGTAAAAATAAAGCAACCCTGCAAAACACAACTGATCTTTGCACACAGATGCGCAGAATAGCAGCAATCAAATAATGAAAGCAGTCAGATCAAACAACAGTGATCTGACTGTTGCTTGTACTCTTGACAAGAGATATCTTTTACACCTACCAGGCTTGTTCGTATTAGCCCGAGTTGCTGGATAATTTTTTGTTCCTTTAAGAATATTGTAGAATGAAAACTTTTCATAGATTGGAATTTAAATCCGAATGGATGAGGATAGCTGTGTGAAAATGTGCCACACCCTAGCGGTTGAGGGAGCCTGTGGAATAGGCAGGCCCAGGATGACCTAGGATGAGGTGGTGAAGCACGACCTCCGAACTTTAGGCCTCACTGAGGCAATGACTTCTGACCAAGACCTTTGGAAATATGCTGTGCGTGAGAAGACTCGGCAAGCCATGTGAGACAAAAATCCAAGGCCTCTGCCAGGGATGTAGCCAGCCCACTTATGCGTAACATTTCTTCTTTGGACACTAAACTCCACTTGCGAAGACCTGTTGAGGCAAGCGAAATCGAAATCGAAATCAATCTATAGACTGGCACTCATGCCAACATCTTCATTGAAGACTAAACTCGGCTTGCAAAGCCCTGTTGGGGCAAGTGATAGCGAAATCGTGATGGCACCTGTACCAGTAAATCACTAAGAGCACCGTCCGAGCGTGATCGTTGCCAGAGCACCAGCTGTCTGGCTTCCGTGTCAGAGGCACGTAAATAGCACCATTTGAGCATGATCGTTACCAACGTCGCCCTCCTGGCACGTGAAAAGACATTCGAGTGAGTTCATTGCCAGTGCCGCTGAACTGGCTCCTGTGCAGGTGACACGTAAAATACATCATTTCGAGCATGGCCGTTGCCAGTACCTGCTGACTGGCCTTCGTGCCGGTGGCATGTAAAAGCACCCACTACACTCTCGGAGTGGTTGGCGTTAGGAAGGGCACCCAGCTGTAGAAACTCTGCCAAATCAGATTGGAGCCTGGTGTAGCCATCTGGTTCACCAGTCCTCAGTCAAATCGTCCAACCCATGCTAGCATGGAAAGCGGACATTAAACGATGATGATGATGATGACATGACATGCAGATAAGGTTATATTCCAAGCTGTGTTCTCTTGAAGGACATCTTCCCATTCCAGTACTCCAAGTTGTATGTTGGTGTCACATTTGCGAGATGTATGCTAAAGAGTTGAAAAATATTAGAAAATATTTAATACAGAATAATTCCAAATCAAAATTGGAGATTGGAAAAAATTTTGGTATTATTTATTCACCATTACATGCTTTTCATTTGCTAATAGGAGATACAAAATTGTACATGTGGTAGAAATATGTAAGATATCTCCTATTAGAAATTCTTTGGACAGAGAATCAAATGATTATTTGATTCTCTGTCTGAAGAATTTATACAATAATCCCTCACCAAATCACGGTTCACCTATCGCAGTTTATTATTTAAGCTTACGTCGATTCCACTGTGGTGTTCTTTTGCATTCATTATAAAATAGATATATACAAATTATAAAAATAATGAAAAAAATATACAGGACTGTTTATACTTTGCAGATTTTCACCTATCACAGGGGGTTTGGGATAGTCGAGGCATTACTGTATATATATATATAT